>NC_088303.1:22845338-22919064 GCF_032854445.1 Liolophura sinensis | reverse complement strand
GACGAGGAAAGTGTATAGAGATGACAGAGAGAAGTCATCTGGGGCTAGTCACCATGTGGTTGTGATAGATGTCATGACGCATGTGTGAAGCTCCAGTCTGACTCCAGCACCACTACACTCTCTGGATGTCATACATCCGACTGCACAACCACGCCCTGCCGCAATAATATAGTCAACACCAAAAACAAACCACTAAGACCAGGATGGCATACTCAGTTTTCACAGATTTCTCCTTCCCTATACGCTATATACTTAAACACTGAAGAGACCATTTGTTTGAAGCCTAAGCAATACTATTACTGATACTGGAAATTCAACAGAGTTAATGGTTTCTCACATTTAATTTTAACATTTAAGTATTAATAAACATTACAAGAATACTGCTGAGCCATGTATATGTAGACCTTCATAACTTACAGGCTTTTGACTGGAGTGCTTGGTACATTTACACTAGGTTATATGTATATAAATATATCAAAAGCACATGTACTGCCAAGTTTACAAGTGGTGTAGATGTAGTAAGCTAATGACAAGCACCTTTTACACACGGCCTTTCAAACTGCAGTTTGAGGCTGGACAGGATGATGAGTCAGAGGGTGTTCATTCCACTGTTAACACTGACTTAATACACAGAGAGAGCACACAGATCATCTCACAAAATACTGAGTGGGTGGACGGGTTGAATTCCCGAATATTCCACCCTGACATAATTTCAAAATGTACCAGCAGACCTGACAACACTATCGTTAAACCCCCTCCTGTGTCACAACAACTAAACGTAGACAAACTATATGACTTAGCCATTGAAAATATAAAATTTTAGTCATCATAAAGTGACTTAAGTGTTAGTCAATATAATGTTGCTCAAATGAAAAAAATCTCTCTTTGACTATATTTTTAATTTACAAGTCCTTGTAAAGCTTGTAAATGTGTAGAAAGTTGTCTGATTTTTATCACATGACTTGCACCAAAGTCACTGCCATTATAAGCACAAGATCTTGTGAAAATGAAAGACAAGTGCTACACCAATGGGGTTTCCTCCCACCATAATGCTGGCTGCCATCGTATGGCATAAAACATCAATCAAATAAATAAATATACCAATGGTATGGCACCTAAGTAACAACATAGTAGAAAGATCACATACAGGCTTGCAGGTTTAAATCATCTACATGTACATATGCATGAAATAAATGACCAACTCAAACTAAGGCTTCATAACAACATAAATCCCTCTCGGTACAAATTAAATTAAAATGCGGGCCCTTGGAGATCATTATTAATACAAAATTTTAGCACTGTCACATAGAAAGTAGACCTGGTTCCTACATGCACACACACACTATACTGAAATTAAAGATAAAATGTGCAGCTGAGAAAATGTTTACAGACTGAGACTGACAATTTGTCTGGTCACTGCCGTCCACAGAACATGAGAGAAACCCCTGATTAGCCCCAGCTGATAAACACAACTGACCCAAGTTAACCCAGTTGTGGTTGACGAGGGTAAATAAAGTCAAGTGATCCTGCAGATAACACCAACTATCACTGAAAACCTAGGGCTTACCTGCCGATTTCGACGAAACTTGAGAAATGCTTCTTGCAGGGATTCACTTTTAGTTGGCCCTGGTTTCCTAGTGTTTCTGCGGAAGTCCGGATCAACAACAAAACACTGGCTCGTCTGCTTGTTATGGCCCGAGTTGCCTAGTATATGTTGTTGTGGTTGTTGGTGATTAGCTGGCGTGAGATTTTCGCCTGTGTTCATTCTGACGATTGTCTCTTGGCTTCTTCAGTGGAAAACCTACATTAATCGATCAACACTAACAGTTGGACTAACCGTCGATTCTATCTTTGGCTTCACGTTAAACTGAAAGTATTCATTTTGATCTTTCCGGTAACGTAGAGCTCGTAACTATAGGCTAACTTACTGCAAGAGTGTAAAATGTTCATCGCCGCACAGGGGGAAGCGTTCGGGTCTAAACAACGACTCTAATGCATGCAATTCCCGCCTGAATAAGCAGTCTCGTGTCCTAGTTTCTGAAAATATCCCGCCACATGGATCAAAATTGTGAATGGGGCGGTTTGTTTTGAAGGTTTAGCGCCTTGGAAATTTCAAAACATTACTGTCGTGAGATGTTGTAAATGAGTTATCGATTGGCTGTCGTGGAAACGCCCTTATTGTTATCAACCAATCAAATGTCCTTTGACAAAATGAACTCTTAACCTTTCATATACCAACACGTGGTGATTCCAAGTCTTGGAAAACATTAACCAAACATTTCACATCTAAAAGTAAAGCGTAAAACTTAACACCATAGCAACAATAATACAACTAATCAAACCATCAATACGCACAGCTCTAACTGAATGCATTAGGCTATGTGTCGTACCGTTAATATAGACGCCATGATTGGTTTACGTGCGCCTGTCATTTTGGGTAAAACCACAGAACTGTAGCAATACAATAAATTGGACTATTGTAATACATCGTTGCAAATGTCCGGAGATCTATATTCTATGGGCCTATTTGTGCCATTATAACATGTACGTTCGTCCAAAAAACAATGTACACACACACAAAATTCATCTCATCTTCGATGATATACAGGCCGGTTTTGGTGATCCTATAATGTAAGTGGACGCTGCATTTGCCGAGTCTCACCTTTGTATTTTGATTCAACCCCAGTCTTTGTTGATAAACGCCTGCTAGATTTCACCCGGGTGAGAAGCCCACTCCATCCCGCTGCTCAATGTAAAGGCTGTACATCTGCTATATTCGCTTCCAGCTTTCGGCTCGGCGTCTTTCATGTCTCAGGTCATATGTGTATCTGCTTGAATGACTTGTCAGCGACAGCCAGCAGTCAGAGGCTGTTAGTGACTTCACATGATTCCAGCAAGGAAATGTAACTCGATCGTATTCCGCGTCTTTTTTTCTGTGCCAGTTCATTTCGTTCAATTTACTGGAGTAGCCACTGCGAACCGAAGACAGCCTTAGTACTACTATATATAGCCCCATCATCTCCACATGCGCTTTAGAGAGCGGACTGAAGTGAAAGCCTCGCCCTCTACGAAGCACACCCCATCGCACCGGTGCGGTAGGTCGTATATACATATTCGTGTACTCCTAGAAAGTTCCAGAACACAATGTACTCACAAACCATTTCGTACAATTTAATATTAGATTGGCAATAATGTATCGACGTTTGTATATCGGGAGCAGGTAAACTTCTTTCACAAAGAAATATTTTTTGCTTGTATACATAGGACAATTTCAGGAATAAAAGCGAAAATATATCGAACGATGCATTGCCCCAGTCACCATAAATATCTTTCAACGCCCTAAACTTGTTAACAAAGGCACAGTCTAGGTATTTGTGTCTGAAAGCATTGCTATGTACATGTAGCGCATCATGGTGTTGGACAGCTTGCAGAATGTATGAGGATCCCGAGAACAGGAAAAACGAGTTTGGTTGATTTTGATATATCACTTTAAAATACATCTATACATTTATATAATCCCCATACAGTAGCAAAATTAAGGTACGCAGGCATTTATAAAGTTAGGAACGATTTACTTAATTGTCCAAACAGAAGGGGAACATTTGTACAGTCACCAGTATTATCCATAGCCTGTACAATTGTAACCTTACAACAATCTCTTGACCCTTGGCATGTTTTAGAACTTCTATAACAGCAGTCTCATCCGTCTCTTGCATATGCAACCCACAGGCAGCTTAAGTGATTTTTTTCTTAACACTGGCCAGTAACAATATACATATACATGAATGAGGTTTGTACTAAACGAAAGAGGTTATAACACGCTCAAAATGTCATTATATTTTTAAATTGATCAGAACCACAAAAAAATTTATTATACATGTAGTTGCTTCACTTACATTTTACCTTAGTTTTTCATTTCACTGAGAAGCAAATCTAAAATAAAATATGAACTATACAGGCGAATTTTCTGCGCGTGTTCGTTATTTATTTTGGTTCGGGCCAGAATTTACATAGTTGTTTGGTTTCTCTCTCATATGTACAATATCTCTCTTTGTGTTTTGATTTATTTTATTTTTGAAAATCATCCTGCAACAGGCATACCATCAATATTACATTATGTAGATGTGCAGTATAGCAATGCTGGAAAAACTGTGTTTTTAAACTTACAAGCTCATGTACTTATATATACACCCAGTCCTACACAGACTTAACTAGCATAGCCTGGACTATCCCCTACCAGATACGCTTGAACTGCCTTGTGCTATTTGTGAATATAGCACTGGTGTATATGCTCTGCCAGTATGTGCGTGTGTTGGCCTATATACTTATGCATACATTTATGCGAACAAAAAAAAAAATAATGATAAAAAAATAGTCCAGATCCATTATAACGCAACGATCACCTCATGTAAGGTAGGCTGTTATATAGCTGCTGTCTACGTCGCTGATTCATCCAATATAATTAAAGCCCTAGAGTCATAGCATTGCTTATGTCCAATCAGAGCCCTCACCTTGGTTTATGTATGGCCTGAAGCCAGTTGAATTATGTGTGTACGCGTTATATGGCTGTCAGTGCGATGCTGGGGTGCTAAATGAGATTGAAAGCGGGATAAACTTAACCGGTGACGTGTGTGTTCCACAAAAAGTAAAACCAATTATCACGAGAGTAAAAAGCAAAGGCCGCAGAAGCTTGTCCTTCAAGCACCGGAAACGTCGCCAAATATTTGCCCTGAAGGATTTAGTTCACTATTCCAGGGATAATTCGCTGTATGTAATTCAAATATTCATCACGCATTGTTACGAAAACGCTGGAACACTTGTTCGAAATTTCAACATAACTGATAAAAAAAAGCAAATGGGAAATATAAAAATAAAAGTAAATGATGAGTACCCCAAACTGGTTTATCATACATGTACTTTGAGGGGAAATATTAAAATTTTTAATTAAAATGAAAATTTGTTCAAGTGATGAGACAATGCTTTTCTATTTTATTTTTTCTACCTGTCGACTTGGTACTTGCAAAAATATTAGATACGAGCTTATGGAACATGTAAATTCGGCTTATTTGAGGGACTGGATGACTGACACGTATACTTGTTGGGTGTGTTCGTTAGGAGAGCGATGGGCAACCTGTGGTGGTACAGTGTTACTTTGTACAAATGTAGGTCATATGGTATTTCCCAACATACCTCATGCACCTTCAAGTCACGCCTGCCCACGCATATTAAGCCTCCGCTGTTATCACATACATGTAATTATTCAATGGATAATCATTCTGATTACAATCCATATTTCATTTCCTCTTTCCACGCTCAAACGACGCTCATTTCTAGCTACATTAACACGCCACCGTAGCTTGAATGACAGCAGCTATAAATTAAAAACGCTACAAACCCGCACCTTGAAGCATTCACATTGGCAAACGCCACAAGGACCGCCCACAAGATGAGCCACACCCAGCTCTTTGATTGACATCTTGGGGAAAAACATATCTCACGCATCAACGTTCGCAGCTGCTTGCATTCTACAGTCCTAACCTAGTAGCTCTCTGCATGTCTATGGCGAGGATTCCGCCTGGCTCTATACAAAATGAAATATCTTCCAGATTTCTTCTTTTAATTTCCGCGTTGAATATTCTGAAGGCACAGTGCGTAGCTGGTCATGTGGGTTGCCTCAGTGCACGACCTGAACTTCGACCATCTTTAGTACTTAAATACGCCAAGCATTTTTTTTTAGTGATTTTCCCGCTATTGAAATGGGAGTGCCAATTTTCTGCAGCAGTTTGTGCCTTGCACTGTCTCACGTGGCTAATTCCATGCTACCAGGTCAACTGAAAGAAATCAATGAATTCTGTTAACAGGGCCATATACATATATAATAATGTGTATAGGCCTACATGCAGTACGGGCTGAGCCGCTACATTAAACCATGTAGAGTTAAATTTATGTGAAAATATGGCGGTTATGCCTAACCTATATGAAGCTATCCAAATTAAACACTACAACTTACTGCCGTCTCCATGGAGCATCAGCAAATTAAGGTGACGATTGTATCGCTACTATATACTGGCATTACATGTTAATTTTGACAGTTATAATTTTCTTCTTCCCAGAGCTGCTCGGCAGATTAATGAACATCTGGACATGCATGTATATATCAGGAATATGAGTAATACTGTCCTCATATAAAATTTATTAAATATCATACCTGATAAATTGTGCATGTTTGGTTCATAATTATAGTTTTGGTGAGGCACAACAGCAGGGATCATTTTCCATAGATGTACACCTTTAATGCTTTAGCTTTTGAAATCAGTATACTGTATAAGCCTATATACACTGCGTTAACTCCCACAGACCCATCCACGCATGCATGGTTATAGTAGATTATAGAAACAAAAAATATTCGAGACGATTACGCGACTTTTCGTGTCTAAGAGCAAATAAGGAAGTAAGGGACGGACAAAGTTTTCAGTTCCAACCAAAAATTAAGCAGAGCATATATTGCATGCAGTTTGACTATGCCATGCGTATACAGTTGTTCGAGCGAGAGCAACATGTAGAAGGTAACTCGCCAGTCGCAAAATTATATAATATTTATTATTTATTTAGACAGTTTTGTCTTAATAATATGAAATACGGTGTGAGTTACATAACACAGAATCATCGATGAACTTTTAACAGAAGAGTAATTATAGAAGAGTAATAACAGAAGTTTATATATAATAACAGAAGTTTTGATACAAAAGTGTCACATAAAAGAACAAAAGTGTCACATAAAAGAATAATAAAACAAATGTGATAATACAGAGCGTGACATTAATACCACTTTAGTACAATGCTTACGCGTGAAAATTCCAAGTCATGCATATAACAAAATTTAACAAATAACACTGACAGCATAAAAGAATGTTACATTCCCCTAGTCCCTGACGAAAGTAATTTCTTTAACTACATAGAGTCAATAATTTACCTATATGCATTAGTTCATCTATTCACCAAGCTGAAGAAAAGACAAATGGACTTTTTAATAGACTGGGTATTCATTTATTTCTGTCTAGGAAATAAAAGTATTTGGTAAATTTGAACCCTCTATATATTGTATTACCAATGCATGTTTTGAAATTACTATAAATTTTGAACTTAAAATTTACTTGGTCATCGTATCATTTATTTTACCAAACAGGCATCTACATTTTTTTTTCTTTATTATAAAATACATTTAAAAATACAAAATTATCCGTTACAAATTGCTGGCATAAATGTAAAGCTAGTGGTCGAAAAGCGATTTATAAATTTGATATTCAGATTTTGTTTCGATAACAAACACGTGATTATATATGTGAGTGTAAACAATGATATCCGATCGTAAGAGGGAAGGTCTGGCAACAACCTGCGTATGGTCTTGGGTTACCCTCGGCGCATGCCCGGTTTCCTTCCACCATATAATGCTGGCCGTCGTGGTATTAGTGCCGTATATAGGTATACACGGACATTGAACTATATATGAACAGAATGGTGCTCAGTGAATGTGCCTGGCCTGTAATCACTTGGTTATTTACACAAAAAAAAAGTTTAAAGTGTAAAAAATTTATACAAAAAGAATCGAGGCATTATACCTGAATTATATATATATATATATATATATATATATATATATATATATATATATATATATATATATATATATATATATATATATATATATATATATATATATATACGGTTACAGTAAAGGCCTCGGCATAAGTCTGACATTGGCGAAAAAAGATTTATATGGGCGTTTAGGTATTATGAGGGTTGTTCTATGTATACTATCTGTTGGAACTCTTAAATGGTACAATTATATACAGTATAATTTCAACATATCTGTTTCTTCGTATTGATATTTACACCTGTACGAAGGCATAAAAGCACGCGATTTACCTCAAAGGTAAATCTAAGACAGTGATCGGATTGCAGTTGACCTCCACAGCTGCAAAATTATAGGCTGTTTTATTTAATAGGAGTAATTTTATATGTCCGATTATATAAAAAAAAAATATAATTTGTTTTGTCTTTGACTTATTGCCATTATACCACGGTGGTTCATATCGATACCATGTGCACAGCTTCGAAATTATAGGTTGTGTTATTCAATAGGAGTAATTTTATGTCTGATTATATAAAAAAAATATATAATTTGTTTTGTCTTTGACTCATTGCCATGATACCACAGTGCTTCATATCGATACCATGCGTATGGTTCCATATAATGTAGATGGAATGATATATTGCGTGATATATAAGATAAAGACATATATTATAGTACGGTTTCAACACTCGTGGATTTCAGTCCAAAAAGAAGTTTGCATCAATATACTGTGAATAAATACAACATTTCTTTTCTTTGTGTATCATTACAACCCCATGTCGTTGATGAGATACTATTTGGACAAATAAATCACATACATAAAGGCGAATACATGTAGAGACAAAACGAATCAACAACATTCGTCTTCCACAAAACATTCCTTAATTTCTATGTAAATCAAAACGCAATAGCCTTAAACTTCGACATAGATAATTCATCATTTTGACATAGAGGATGTTTTGTTTTTCAGGACTTACCAAAGCATTTTTGAGTCGGCCACTATATAGATCATCAGGCTGTAAAGAGGTTTGTATGCAGAGTGCACCGACACTGGCCGCTAGGTTGAATAACGTGTAGGTGGGAGGGAATGACACACAGGCTGTTTGTCATACGTCTGTCCCCTGCTTTGCTAAGTCATCGGGTTCAGCATCCCACTCGCCACATGCCCGTATGAAAACCTCCCAGTCAGGGTTTAGTGACAGAGGGTTTCACCTCTAACCTTAATTCATTTGTTCTCGTACAATACATGTCCAATGAAAAGTTTCGTTTACCTGAGATACGGTTGCTCCAACGTAAACCTTTTCCACTGACGTCATTGTAGCATTTATAAATTACGACAAATCACCATGGCAAATATAACGTAAATATATGTTATGCAGAGGCCGTATAAAGAAACTTCCAAACCCGTCCTGCCGCGAAGCCTTAAGATGCACTCCCAACATAGAGGTCGTGAGGCTCGATCTGAATACTAGCTTTTTCACACAAAAAATTAAAACGTAAGTTCAGAAAAAAAAATAAAAATCTGTGTACACGCCTCCATTGACATGTAGCTAGGCCTACATAACCTGATTATTTCAATGTGTTCTTTCGGATTAAGCCACTACCACGTGATGTTTCATACTGTCGTCTGCTCCAGCCAATAGTCGGACTGGATCACCCAGTTTTAACAGCCGGTTCTTGAAACTGCCTCGATTCCTAACAGCAACACCCCTTCGAAACGCTGGCTGTAGTGGGCGGGAAAGGGAAACGGAGAATAAAAGAGTGAGAAAGAAAAGTGACACAGAACTGTTGAGTAATCTTGATCATCCGGCACGTAGGCCTAATAGAATGGAAATCGGGATGGGGAAGGCACGTCGAATGGCTGCAGCTTGATAAAATGCCAAAGCTCTGCAGCCAAGCAGTGTTCTCTGTGTGTTCTATACCATCATAACATTGACAAATACATATATACGAACATTAAAATGCTAAAACTTCTAATCCATGCAGTTGTTCATACATGTACACTGTATATCATCATAAGTTTAACAGTATAGACATTAAACTACCAAAGCTCTGCAGCCATGCATTTATTTGCATGATTATATATTAAATTACCGTATAGACATCGACATCCCCGAGGTCTAAAGCCACCCGATAAGTTATCTACATGTATATCATCACAACATGAACGACTGTATAGACATTAAAATACAAAAGCTCTGCAACCGCGCAGTCATTTGTATCATCATAAAAACTGTATACAGGCTTATATAAATTAAATTCCTATGACAAATGCAATTTTAGATGGTGTTACATGAAATGGTATATATAGTAGCAGACTTATGGTTTATCAAAGAAGATATTGGGTGTTTAGAATTCAGGAACACTGTGCGCTGACAGGATATACTGTTGTGTGTTTCCTGTTAGCACATACACACTGTACATAGCATGCTTGGGACAGGGATTTGCGTGTATACTACCACGTTACCTGGCCTATTTCACGCCGTTTTAGTATTTGTTCTCTTATTATACACGTATTGAAAGAAAGAAAACGTGTATTGTTTAAAGAATATGCAATTATTTTAGACATATGTAGAGTTGTGTTGTACATAAGTGGAAATCATACATGTAAATGTACAAAAGATTTGCACACAGGAACAAAAATGATTTACAAATGTAACAACAAACCAAATCTTTTAGATATTATGCACAAATGTTTGCACACATGTGTAAAAGAATTGCTCAAGTGCACAACTCTTGCAGATATTTATAATTATTTAGAATAAATACCGAAACGACTTGGCATAAAAAATAACCTGACAAAAGACCTACTCGGAAATTATATATATAGCAATTTGAAGCCCTTGAGATTCAATGTATAAAATGTTCTGTATCTTAGTACTGGTCGAATGATTTGCAACTGATTCACATATATAGACCAGGCAGGTTATTTATTGGTTGATTAATAGACCAGGAATATTCTTTCGTGAAACAAGATAAGACTTACAGAAAACCCCGTGGTCACTGGACACCGCGAGACACAATATTCTCTGCTTTATATGATCTGGCACAAATTCCATGCATGCAGAAAAAAAAATAGAACACGTTTTGTAACTGTTGGATGGGCGTGGTAGTCACGGCCTCTTCTTATATCACGTAAAGAATGCAGGGGTGGCGGAAGGGAACTGATTTGACCGGATATGTAGCACAATTCTTGATAAAACAAACCTAATGTTCACACAATGGTAGTCTGTTTATTTTTCTATGAACATATGAATACAGACCGTATGGAGTTTGAAAAGAAGTGACGTCACATCTACGTCATAAACTTTTTGTTAGTTACTTATATATCTATTATACACATACTTATATTATATGTACCTGATCAATCTGAGTAAATAAGGGAGTAAATAAGAGAGTAAATAAGAGAGTGAAAATACCTTTCCAGTCTTCTCCCACTAACAGGCAAAACAACGACGAGCCGGTGTCACTATATATTTTCATTTTTATTTAGCTTCCTGTTGCAGTGTTTTACCAGGAAAATAAATTCAGCCCCTGGATTCTCTTCCGCATTGAAAATGTATAAACATATACGTGTACTTTAGTTCTACTTTAAACGTTTGCCTCTTCCATTCCAAATCTCTTGCCTATTTCAGTGCTTATATGTGTATGTATTCACTATAGTCGTTAACTTATGGGCTATATTCAGCTCTCTGTAAAATCCGTCGTATAACGAAATTAGGTAGCGAGTATTCAGCAGATACCGGAATATAGGAGGCGTATTGAAAGACAAAGACCTTAGTTCCAAAAAATAAGGGATGTACAAATAGAACGGCAGCCAAACCGTTCTCAAACAATTCGTTTTCTCCATCTGTGTCTCCATCTTGGACATAATACCACCTTCACTTCAGTCTCAATCTCTGTCCTTTGTCTAAACTACTTTGTACCCCTCGTCATGCTGATTGGACAGATTTTGCAAGGGTGGTCTGCGTATATGAATTATAATTAGAAACACATTCAAAACAAACGAAGGACAAAACCGGAGTTCTTGGTGAAATAACATTAAAGGCCATACAACCAGACAGATCTGGTTTTAATCTCATGATGGGTAAGATTCACTTCTAGTTTCAACTCAAAGTAAAATCATATCTGGAAGCACAATGTTATTCGACATATTCAAAGCGGTGGAGATCTAACCGCGTAAGACAGTACAGGGTAGATCACACAGAGCCAAATCCATCCGTGTCAAGCGGTAGACAGTAGTCGAGAATGAGCCATATATACACGTGTCAGATGGTACAGAGAAGATCAGACTGAGCCATGTCTACCCGTGTCAGGCAGTACCGAGTAGTTCAGACTGAGCCATATCTACACGTGTCAGACGGTACCGAGTAGTTCAGACTGAGCCATATCTACACGTGTCAGACAGTACCGAGTAGTTCAGACTGAGCCATGTCTACCCGTGTCAGGCAGTACCGAGTAGTTCAGACTGAGTCATATCTACACGTGTCAGACAGTACCGAGTAGTTCAGATTGAGCCATATCTACACGTGTCAGACGGTACAGAGAAGATCAGACTGAGGCATGTCTACCCGTGTCAGACAGTACCGAGTAGTTCAGACTGAGCCATGTCTACACGTGTCAGGCAGTACCGAGTAGTTCAGACTGAGCCGAATCCACTCGTGTCACTCGGTACTATACAGAGTAGTTCCTATTTTATCATGCAGATCTACACGTGGCAGGCGGTACAGAACTGTTGAGACTGTATGCCAGATATGCCCGTGTCAGACGGTACAGACTAATTCAGACTGAGCCAGATCTACCCGTGTCAGGCTCTACAGAACAGTTCAAGTTGAGCCAGATCTACCCGTGCCAGACGGTACAGACTATTTCAGACTGAGCCAGATCTACAAGTGCCAGGCTCTACAGAACAGTTCAATCTGAGCCAGATCTTCCCGTGCAGACGGTACACACTAATTCAAACTGAGCCACGTCTATCCGTGTCAGACGGTACAGACTAATTCAGACTGAGCCAGGTCTATCCGTGTCAGACGGTACAGAACAGTTCAGACTGAGCCAGGTCTACCTGTGTCAGGCGCTACAGAACAGTTCAGACCGAGCCAGATCTATCCGTGCCAGACGGTACAGAGCAGTTGAGATTGAACCAGATCTACCTTTGTCAGGCGCTACAGAACAGTTAATTTGACAAATCTGCCCTCTTCAGACGGCACGGAACAGTTGAGACTGAGCGAGATCTCTGCGTGCCAGACGGTACAGAGCAGTTCAGGCCCAGCCAGATCTACCTCTGTCAAGGCGGTACAGAACAGTTAAGACTGAGCCAGGTCTACCCGTGTCAGACGGTACAGACTAAATCAGACTGAGCCAGATCTAGCCGTCATCCGTTTCAGACGGTAAAGAGCAGTTCAGACATGTGAGTTGTGATGAAAGACGAATTACCAGCAGGCACCATAAAATCACTGAATTACCATAAATCACTGAAAACGAGCCAGTGTAGATCTGGCTCAGTGTAAACTGTATCGTACACAGATAGATCCGAAATTTTTCTAATAACATTTTCAGTGTGTACTTACATTTCGTCATGGCTGATTAGACACTAATGACAAAATTTAGAGAGACGTAAATTCAAACTCTTTGTAAAATTTATTTTTTATCACTTTTAACACTTGTTAATTAAAGTCGTTAATTAAATTGCACATAACTGAAAATTGCGCCATTTTTAATGCCAGTCAAACTCACGTGCACAAGTTAATCCTATTTATAATTGTAATATTATTTTTATATTGCATATTAATATCATATACTGTTTAGCTACAATGTTCCCCGGAGTGTTTCCAACACATTTGTATGTTATCTGTAACGGACAAAACAACCTCATGGGGTTTTATTCTCGCCTATATGTATCAATAACGTGTCGTTTTAAATAAAATCTATTTCTGACGAATAAATGAAAATGTAAGTTTAAAATGACACAATATTTGTCAGAAAAAAGCAAACCAAAAGATGCCACCCAGGTTTCATTCCCATGCATTATTTGAAATACGGTTTTAAGACTTTATTTCACGTGCATGTATTATTATAGTATAAATTCTAAGCATAAGGGCGCGATAAACGTGACTCTTGACCATCAATGATCCCATCAAACCATTACGGTACAGCGGGAATATTTCTTCTTTGGCAAGATTTTTTCAACACGTGCCAAAAATTTTCACTATTTATTTTTCAATCGACTGTCGGAGAGAAAGACCACATGTGGTGTGAGCAGGCGTCAGCATTTTAATGTCACGAGTATGAATATTTAGCTAAACATGGCTATAGTAAAGCGGAGACTGATGCTGGAATATACAGAGCCAATCCATAAGGGCTCTACAATAATAAACTTATATAAAACCCATATGATATATACGAAATACAAATTAAACATGTATCCAAATGACTTTCATATAAAATGTGAGTTTACTGTATGAACAGAATGTTAACTTAAAACAATACTTTGACAACATCATTTTTATGCAATTCAATATGACGTGATTCCAGAATCAAACCGCCATATAAAAGCTATCCTGAGTTGTCGTTGTTCCCACGTTCAAGCTTTCAAAAATGTTTCATTTTATGGAAAGAAAAAGCTGAATAGAGTGCAATAGAATTATTTTCAGCGGGTCATTCATTAATTGAAGCAGTCGTTACGGCTTAACGCAACATCGGCTGTTCAACATATATAACCGTATTTCAAATGGCGAGAACATATCTACGATCTATTTACGCTCATTGAATGATGCAAGTATTTACTTGTATATATATATATATATATATATATATATATATATATATATATATATATATATATATATATATAGGCCTATACATTATGTTTTGTATATCACTGTTTGTGGCTTTGCATTAAGAACCAAACTGCCTCATCACGTGAATTTCAGCACTGTTCAAATTCAATATTTTGGTGTATACAGGATACAAAGAAAACCCAATGATTTAAAACAACCAAATCCATTTCGCTGTTTAATTTGACAGTATTTATAAATACAAGATAGAGATAGATGCAATGGAAGGTTTACTAAAATTTAAATTTTATACAAATTTATAAAGAGTTTCAAACAATTCAATTATTCTGGGTGAAATTCGGGATTTTGTTTTATTTTAATATGAACCAAGTTGCTGTATATTAATAATTTGCGCAAATTAGAAAACATGAACCTTTCGACCTGACCTGACTCGTGTTCTAAAGGGTGACCTAATTTGGGCTGTAAATCTAAATAAAAGGTATTAGTGATTGGAGATTATCCAAGGATGCAGACCTGATTTTAAAGGAAATTATGTCGATGTTGTTACAAAAAACACTGATTTTAATTAAATGTAATAGAAAATGATTTTTTTAAGAACTGTAATTTGGTTCGTATATCTATGTCGTGTTTAGTACATCGAGGATGTCTTCATTGATTCAGATAATATTCATTGATCACATATTGATGACCTCTCAATGAACTGTTGTCGCACAAACATGCTATCAGCGAATTCTTCCTACAAAATACATGTAGGATCTAATATATAGCCCGGATCAGGAAAGAGAAAAGCTGTATCGTACTAAATACCATTGATCAGTAAAACTCCTTTGGCCTTAGTATACTCTATGCAGAATTCAAATTGTGTTATATTCTGGTTAATAACTGCTAATATTATCGAAGGGGAAGCGTTCATTGGAACCTCTAATCATCTTATTGTTCCAGTATGAACGCAGAATATTGACATACATTCGAGTCTCCCTCGGTCAAGAAGTCAAGTTCAGGTAAACAACGAAGCGATTTCATTTTTGAGGGGATTTTTGTTGTTATTTTGTTTTGAGATGTTTTTGTTCCCAAGCCAAGATCTCAAAGCAATGTGCAAGTATATGTTCTACGAAAATCTTACATGCAAAAATAAATACATGTAAAAATTAAGTGATTGCCCAGTAAATTCCAATCAAACATGAAGCATATCTAAAAGATATTCCAGAACAACGACTAACACATTTCCTATTTCAATTTATACTCACCATATATGCCATGCCACGTGTCGAAATAAGTATATGTATGTCACATACTGTCTGAGTAATGAAGTACGACAAGATGTAGATTCACAGAACCTTGCACAAAGATACGCACAATTTCATATGAAAGCTGGGAAAAAAGACGAAAGGCATCGCTGAACTACAACACCCTTAAGGTTTTGATCAACATTTAATTAACCCTTCCATGACGTAATTAGAAACATCTCAAATGTTTATAAAAGCGTGTAATCATTGTTGAACATATATACATGTATTATGCAAGTTACGTGATAGGAACTTCTCCTGTACCGTTATAACGAAACCGTCTATACATATACGTATATGGTTCGAATTTCTATTTCCATATCATTTCCTTCGCTAACTCACTTATCCGGGCTGTACACATTTTTACAAACAATTTTATATAATGTTGCATGGTGATGATAAGTGATGGTGTTGCTTGGTACACGCGTACGAGTCCGCGTGTTCCTCATTCTCAAGAAAACATTCTCTACAGGTCAGGTTATACATATCACGTGATACATGACACCTTTAATTTACATGTTCATGTTATTCCTATTGTCCTTCTGCATACATATGTCATGGTTCTCACGAATGTGCTTAGAGCAACATTTTAAATGTTTTCGGGAACACTTTTAGAATGAAATCCTTACTCAGGTGTGTATGTGTTATTCACCGCACTACATAAATACACATAGCTTATTCACTCCACACAGAACTGGCATGTTTCCAAGAACAGATGGTGAATAGCTTCTGTGAATCACTGACCGCCGAATGACCCGTCCTCCAAACTTTTTACGTTTATAGAAACGTTTTATTTGACAAAAGGATGACCTAAATTCGTTAGAATATAATTAACCTTCTCTATGCGGGCACTTGAATGACTTATAGAGACAAACTAGCCTCACTTCATCTTCGTACATTTGCTTTCTAGGAAATTGGACATGTGTAAAACCTTCTCACCTATAGTCTAATGGGCGGAGAAAAGGTCGGCACTGCGCGCACCATAGTGACAGTACAAACATATATGGTGGGACATGGCCGTGTCAACGCTTCCTGGTAAGAGCCTGCACGAGGTGAGAGATGGGCGAAAGCCTCTATTCCTGACTGAAGCCTCGCTAGACGGCGCTAGCCGGGTTGTCATGGAGAGCGCGTGTTTCATCTGCATCCATTAGCCTTGACACCCTTTAGCCACTGTGGCCAATTACACATAGCCAATTTTGATTTAAGTCAGAATTTTAAATTAACACTCCAAAGAGTAAATTCTACATAGTCATTTTTTCGCTTAAGTCCGGGAGCAGTTTTTGAAAGTAGAAAATTTTGAAATATTTGTCCCTGAAAAGGTTGTTATGTGTTCCCAGAATCCACTTTGAATAGTTTAAAAATCGATTTCACAAATCTCTTTCCGACTTAAATCATATTTCAAATTTTAACTTGGTTATTTGGAATAGGCCTCGGGTTACTCCAGTCTGGGAAACAGCCTGCAGCGCAATGTTGACCATTATATTAGCGAATCCATACATATCGCACATTAATGTCATTGAGGGAAAGATTTCTTAAGAGGACAATGAGGTGCTACCTAAAGCAAATCTTTGATAGCTAACATAGATGTATGTTACAAGTGTTTCCAGCGGGTTGGGGGCATCAGCGGCCTAGTGGTTAGCCTGCTAGCACAACATAATGACCCAAGAGTCTCACACCAGTGCGACCCCTGTGGGTTCAAGTCCAGCTCATGCCGACTTCCTCTCCTGTCGTACGCCGGAAGGTCAGTCGGCAACTTTCAGCAACTATGGTCGTGAGTTTCCCCCCGGCTCCGCCCTGTTTCCTCGGGCCATAATCTTGGCCGCGTCGTATAAGCTAAATATTTTTGATGTTCGGTGTGAAAAAATGTACATAAATTAAATAAGTTTCCAACCGGTATTACTTAATTGTTATCTTTTGGTGCTTTATTGTCGTAGTGAGAAAGCTACCGATATGTATGTGGGTTTACTAAGGTTAGCAAATTATCTTACGGTCTGATTCAAATAAAAATAATCTAGGTTTACTAGTTCTTGATGCAATCATTTGCATAAAGGTGTCAAGGTGTGAAGATAATTCTTAATTGCAACAGTTAGAACGCCTAAACTACGTAAGAATATTATTCTGTAAGGACAATTTTTTTTCTCTCGACTCTCGACTCTCGACTTTTTTTCTCTATAACTGCAAAATGTTTCCTTTTTCTAACATGTCATTACCAACTATAAGGGTAATGGTTACATCCAACACTGCATGAAATCGAAACCACTGAACGACACAGGTGTAACACACAGCTGTAAGACACAGGTGTAAGATGAGATTAGATTCCTGTACGGATTTCATCTGCCAAAAGCCTTACCACTTCCCCTATGTGATAAATTCTTGAGCACGGCGTTAAATCACGCTCCAAAAAATAAAATAAAAAATTTAAAATAAATAAATAAATAAAAATGAAAAGAGTGTCCTGTGGCGATATAATTTTCACTTACAAATTTGACAGTTTTTGAAATGAAAGAAATCATTTGATATCTTTCAGGAACTCCAGTGTTTGCTTCATTTCACTGGAATCATTACTCGATACACGGTATGTTAGAAAGGGCAAAATACCCCAAATGCATGTATTCCATATATCTAGGGCAAATAATATATTTCTATCCAAGAAAGTATCATCCAGCCAAGACGCTTCACTGAAATGTTCGAAAGACGAAAGGTATGCTCTAGTCGACTGAGTAAAATCAGTATTCAAATTGTGTATCATGGGCCCTATAAAACATTTATAATAACGTATTTCAGGCTGATGTCAATTTCTAATTGGATATCTTAGCCACTCTAGAAAACGATTATCGTCACTTGATATATTGAACTCTGCATGTAATACTCTTATCAGGGGCTAGTGTGTCTGGAAGCTTCCAAGATCTCCCACTCACCATTTGCGTCATGGCCTCTCGTCACGACCTGACACCATATTTTTGACTCACTCTATTTTGCTTGTTTTTAAATTAATTTATTTATTTAAATATTTTTGAATTTTGGGTGAAGAACTTCAAACACTGACTGGAGTGCATCCACCCGTTAATTGGGGCGGAAGACGCCATAACAAACTAAAATCCGCCACCCCATCCCCAATGTACCACCTGGGGCGTCTCTTTGCAACTCTTTAAACCAAATAATGGGGACACTTTTTTCAAAATGACTATAGCTGACAGAACGAGTATTGCCTTCCGTGGAATATAATTACGGTTGCCTAGCTTCTGTAAAACTGCTATGCCCATTGAGCATTATATAAACAGTCTCTTTTTATTTTGTTACAGCCTCGTAATTACAATATAATAGATGATTTGTACAGGAATAAGCACACCGATTCTAGATTATGTGATTCTGCAACGGTGAACACACAGGATGGATATTCTCGGAGAGTCAACAATCGAACTAAAAGGTCGAAATCACAAAGTTAGTTATTTTGAACACGACAAAACATTTTCTGCTCGCGTTTCGTGACGGTCGCCTCGACGCCTGTTTGGCAAAAGTGCCCTGATCTATTTTAAAGCGTGACAAAACAAAATAGGTCTATAAAACTGAATGTCCGAAATCTTGTATGTTCTAAATACCAGCTATTATGTTAAATGACTTCAATCAGGATGTTTAAGTTGTGTGAAGTCGACGTGACTTGGCGAAAAGAAGCGACATGCGCAAAGAGTGACGCAAGCACGCTCCCAGGCATTTACGGCGCATGGCCAAACAATGGTGACGGGCAGGTCAGAAGTTATCAATGGATACATACAAAAACAGTTCGGTTATTTTTACTTTTACATCCTTCTTATGTGGTTTACCAAGGCCATGTCATACTGAAAAACATTTTCGCTTTAAAAAGTTTACCGGGTTTACAAGGGTTCACTTAGGTTAAAACTTCCACTTAGGTCTGGTATAGATCCTACTCAGGGCATGAGGACGGCCCTGTACTTTTTCTAGAAACCTGTAGGTTGGGCGACGTTGAACGCCCACATAAAATCGGATATTACGAATGGAGTGAGGAGATTTCCTAATATTGATGATTAAAATAGGCCTTACACTTATAATAAAACCCTAAATGAGATAAATTGACGAGGCCGGATTTCACCGAATTTCACCGGATAAACGTGCGACTGCTTTGCCAGATATCTCACTGTCATCAGTCCTCAAGGTTTACTCTCAATGTTGTAGTGTTTTACATTACCGCTATACGCTTTCACTTTGCAGACAAACAGTCAAACGGGTGCATAGACCATATCTTTGTACATTTTATGATATACCTCACGAATTTCTTAAGAGTTTTAGTGATCTTTAAAGTGAACCAGTTACTGAAAAGGTATTAATATTCTTTTGTCGGTGCATTTCGCACGGATGCATACATGGTGTCTGTGGTAATGTAAGGAAAAGGCCTTGTTCTACGTTAAAGTCTTCAAAGTTTTGGAGTGATTTGTCCTTCATTAGTAAAAGGCCGTTTGTTTGCGCCATTAGACGCGAAAATACTAGGTCATACATGTGCAGTTCCTCTTGGTCAATCATCCGACACAAACGATCATGAAGGGGAACTCTCAAAAAAATAACAATTTGTTAAATTTAACAGAAAGTCAGTTATTGGAGTGATGCTAGAATGTAATCTGTTATTCCAGCAGCTTATACTGTTAAATATAGCACCTGTTCGGTCAGTTCAATATAAAAATTGCATTAGACTAGGAGGATATTATGTTGCCTATGACACATTGTTATGTTATAATAACAGGATACAGAACACATCACGCAGGCAACAGATTTTGTTAACATTAACAAATCAATTTTTTTAGTGAATAATCCACCAAAATAAAGGAATTGCGAGGGTCAAGAGGGTGAAACAACTGTCTATCGGCTACCCCGGTGGAATATTAAGCGTAATAAATTAAAAATAAAATTAACTACAGAGGCGGTTACAAATGCGTGTACCACATTTAGCATTGTCTTTAGTCTTTGAGATGTCTTCCTCACGAAATATGATTTGCACACGCACACACAAATATTGTTTGCATGTATTGTTATTTAAATCTGACCGTGGTTTTCTTTTCCTTTCAGGCACAGGACAACAAGCTCTGAAATAAATGGTCGTTCTGGGTGTTGTAGAACACATCAATCATGAAAAAAAATATAACTGGACTCGATCCTACAGATATCATTACGCATTTTACCATATATTGTGACATTTTCAGGTGTAGTAAATCAAATGAAATTTTCATTTTTTGACTCGGTCGTATATGTTTCACCACATGCTATTTTGGTAACTGCAACTTTCCTAACCGTAATGGAGAAGCGAGGACACCCTGCAGGCTGCCTTGTGAGAAGGAACGTGTGAACCCCAGCATATATACGTATCTGTCATAATAAAGGAATACATTCTAGCATCACTCAGACAACAGGCTTTCTGTTTGATTAAAAGATTAATTTTTCGGAGTAGGGATAGTGTTGTGCTGTTCATCTTGATGGAATTTTGAGTAAAAAATCAATGTTAAGTATGGTGAATAATGTCATGAATACATGCAAAGTAGCGCGGTTGTGTGGCGAAAAATTGATAACATTTCAGACTTTATGTGATTTGATATTTAAATTGAAAAATTCGATTTTTTATTTATTTGACTGGTGTTTTACGCCGTTACGCCAAGAATATTTCACTTTTAGGAAGTGGCGGACAGCGTTATGGTGGGACGAAACCTGAAAATACCACGGAGAAGCCCAGTTTGGCCGCAATGATGAAATTTATTTACTTGATTTCTGTTTTATGTTGTACTCAAGAATATTTCAATTAAACGACCGCGGCCAGCATTATGATGGAAGAAAATTTACCGGGTAGAGCCCGCAGCAAACCCACACCCATCCACAGGATGCTGGCAGAACTTACCACGAACGACAATAGAGGAAGCTAACATGAGCTGAACTCACATCGATCGCATTGGTGAGACGCTCATGAGTTATTGCGTGGCACTGGCACGCTAACCACTCGGCCACCACTTCTTTTAAAGGGAATGAGCGCGCATGAAACACAGGTACATCAGATCAGAACAAAACACTGATTCGTAGGGTATCCCAATAAGAGCACAGAAAACAGCTACTGAATTGTCGCCTTTATTTCTGCAGACGGTTTGATAATACCGTCAAGACTCGATAATAATATCATTTTGGGAACAACACATCGGTGTCTTATCACTAGTTTCGGGATACACAATAAGAAATGCAACTGAGTTGTATGTACCATTTGGAGAAATGAATATATGACACGACATATAAATATGACAAGAGTTATTTAAAAATATACAAAAATCATGCACAAGATTACATGAGGAAGTTTCATTACCGATACGAAGGTAGCGGTATTACTTAAACAAGAAAACGGAACTCTGGAGAAAGCAGAATGGCGGGAAAATCAACATCAATGAACGACAGAAAGCAAATAGTATTCTGGATACTAACAAAAAGGAGGCACCATGTACCGCAACCCTCGTGAATTCGAAACACGTATAAAGGAAGGAACTGGCACAAATCCAACCTTCACAACAGTGAATTACTAAAATCATTTATAAACACTATTACTACTCTTGCCTTCAAAAGGTCACATACACACGGCAACAGTCTTTTTTTTTATTTTTTTTTTTTTAGAATAAACATATTTGCCTCCTGGAGAAAGTCTCAAGTTTTACTCAAAAGGTACCTGCATGCATAACCTGCCAAGCACCTGCAACCATGGCAAAGCTGGCAAAGAACTCAACATTTAATGTACCATTTCAACACTGTCACAGGCGATTTAACCTATAAGCGTTTTGTGTCAGAATTATGGGTGGGTGGGAATACGGCATATCAAAGTCAGTCAATCCCAAACCGAGTACTCGGTTGCTGGCTGTGTGGTATTGCCCCTAGAACATTTAGATGGTGCACACATTTTGACACGTAACACTTGAAGAATAGGCATAACTAGGCAATGTAGGGTGAAAGTTTCAAAGTAGTTACAGGGTATGTTTGAACGAAATACTACTGTAAATGGTCTACACACACTTCACTTTTCTCATACATTATTCTGAAACTTACATACACGACAACAGCAATTATGCCCATGTCTTTTCAGGCTATTTATCTGGAATCCAAAAATACAAACATTTCATCATAAAACAATTCGTAATTGAACAACTTCACAGATATGATCTTAATTAGATAACGCCCTTCAAAACTAAGGAAGGTTTTACACTTGACTTATACAATACTACCTCCTATGCAGCTACCACATGTACTGTATTTCACCTGAAGTTTAACAATTTTGCATTATTCCGATTGATTCATGTACCTTACACAGTTAGGGCCTTTATGTGCTTCTGAAAGGCTTTTTACATAACAAGCTTTGAAATATGTAGTCCTTATGCATTCCATCAATATCTATATTCCATCTGGATACCATGTCATCAAACAGGTGAAGCATTATAATGCAAAAATACTACTTTTTGTAGATATATGTCAATATATTTTACTCGAAAAAATTTTGGGATTCATTAACAAGATCAATGACTGAAAAGAAGAAAATAATGTTTCTTAAAATATATGTAGCTTTGTGGATATATAGATGTACACTTAAATGTACAAGTAAGATACTGGGCATAACAATCATCAAAACGTGATGCTTGTAACATGTTCTCTCCGATAAATACAAAATGAATCCTGTATAACAAACCTGCAATGGACACCTTCTCACACACACACACACACACAGACACACACAGACACACAGACACTTGATGAACTGCAAACTGCCACATTGTCATGGCAACAATCAGTTAACATAAATTACATTTTTGAAATTCTTATGTAAAACAGGCAATTAATATAGTGATCAGGCAAAGAGAAAATGTATTTTTTTTCCAAACAAGAAAATAAATAAAAAAAATTACAATTTTCAGGTATACTTAAATACCAACTATATGTTTGTGCCTGTGTGCACTTATCTTTTCAGAAGTCTTGTGCCATGCTTAGGTATAAAATTGTGAGCTGCACTGCAATGTTCAGAAGATCTGGATTTTATTTTTCACTTGAAGTGAAACAAAAATATTAATAAGCCCTTCAGGCCACTGATGAATATATCTAAAACTAACTTTACTAAGATATTCTAAAGATGAATAATTACAATTAAATTTTGCAGTCTAAGCAGGGGGTTTCAGTACATCCTAAATTCTAAACAAGGCATTCAGAAAAAGTGAAGATCTTGCCTTTACAGATAGTTGGCAATAGGCTAGACAGTTAAGCCGCACCAATTATTTGCATTACAGGCAAAATGACTCTTTTTCCAACATCGGAGCGAGGTGATCATAAAAATTAAAATAAAACTGAAAAAATCATCTTATTCTGCTAGGGCAATGTTTCCTGTTTACCATGTATTTATGTGGTTAAAAGCCTTGAAAAACAGGAAAATTGTGAAAACATTAAGATCAGACAAAAAAACAGGGTGGATTTACAATTTTTTTTCTCTCCTAGAGCACAAAATAAAATTGGTTTCTCCTTACATACACTACAAAACAAATGTCATTGTTTGTCACAGCCAATCTAAGACAAATGGTTTGTTTAGCCAGCAAAACTACAGCAGTGCAGTTAGTGTGCCAGGCCCAGTACTATCCATTCACTTCCTCCCATGTGAGCAGTGAATCTACAGTTCATATGTACCTAACATATTTGAAGTCGTGAGTAGGTTCCCATCTGCAGAGGAGTTAGGGTAAAAATTAAGAAACTTTAAGATAAAAAAGTATATACCAATATATATATTCTTTACACAAGTCCTTAATTTGAATATCAGATAGCTAAAACATAGGTCTAGCTTTAAATTTACTGACTAAATACATCAATAAACGCATTATTTTCAAAACTGTAAGAATTAAAGCTACGGTCATCTCTTACCTTAATATAATAATAGTACAAGAATGATATTTCACAATACAGTTCAACACCAAAAGTTACTCATTAGCCTCAGAAAATCTAAACCATGACAATGAAAACAACAACGCCCTCTCTAACACTTTCATAATACCTCGACTTCATTCATACAGGTAGTTTCAGATATTGATATGGTGACACTCACTTTATCTTTTGTTTACTGTTCCTTTAAAGTACTTCATGATGAACATTGTGCACATATAAAACTGTTTCACCATATGTTAGCCTTAACTGATCAGATTCCTCTGTCATGTAATAAGAGCAGTTCTAACATACACATCTGCTGTCAACATCTTAAGTTCATTGTCTGATGATTTAATGCTGTCGCTTTCAGTTCCAGCTTATACAAAGCATGGTAAAATAGAAAGAATAAAATGAAGAATGTATTGATGTTTAAGGCCTCCGAATAACAAAATTGTTTTTAACCGGTCCTCGTTTTCCAGTGTTAGAAAATATCCCTGTTGTTTGGTTGTTTCACAAATCTGGGATGACCCTGTTTCCTAGAAGATAGATCAATACACAGTTGTCCACTGGGACAGGCTTCATAGTTATACATACAGAGGCACTAAGAGAGTGGCCAGGCACCCCCCAACCGCATGTACACTGATGTGTGATGGTGCATACAGTCCGTGGGGAGGGACAAGAGCTGCAGGGACAATGGTAACGCACAGGCAACGCCTCAATGTTAACACTTCACACCCCACAGGTGATCAATACAGAAGAAAAACACCTATTCTGTTGTGAAAAAATCTATACTCACTTCTACATGTAGACTACTGCAAAAACAGCCATTAAACACTATAACAACAATGGCTGAGAATTGGCCATGCTGAGGACAAAAGGCTGCTGCGTGTTGGGCTGGCCAAGGTTAAAATGTCGCTCACATGCCATCGCTGGCCATCACTGTCAGGCATGTCTCGTACATTGTACAGTCTCCGTTTGTCCTCTTTGCCTCTGTGCTTTTACACCCATTGGTCATCTTCAACAATCCTGCACTTTTACAGCCATTCATCATCTTTGGCAATTCAGCACTTTCACTGTCACCATTTGCTTTCGGAGATTCAACGCCTGTGCTGTCACCATTTTTCAGTAGAGATTCAGTGCTGTCAGCATTCAGCCATGTTGCTTCCTTTTTACTTCTTTCAAAGCCAGAGTCATTCTCAGACTTTGAAATCTCAGAGTTCTTGCAGATTCCTTTTGTCTTTGGTGAAACTAAGCTGACTACTGTAATGTTTGCCTCTGTTGGATCATCAACACTGACTCCACTGTTAACTTTGGTTGATTCCTCGCCATTGACTGTCACGTTCAGATTTGGGGCTTCACAATTACTGCTGGCACTGTTTACACAAAGGCACTCAGTCTTCTTACTCTTAGAGTCTCCACAGGCGTTCACTATTGTTACTTCACAAATTCTCCCTTCATCACAGCTCACGTTTGAACATTCAACTCCTTTGCTATCTCCACTAATCGTGGGCATTTTGAAATGGTCTTTCAAGTCCCGCCTTGTACCACTCTCTCTTCGTGCCGATGGAGCCTTCAATAAGCCCTTTGTTTTAATCAGCTCATCATCCAGCGGATTTGTTCTATTGGCTGTTTGTGTTTCCCTCTCTTCCTCAGCAGTTCGTATAGCATCAACCCTGAAACATTCAACAAATCAGATGTTTATCCACACCTTTAACGTGATTACTCCCCTCCTCCCCCTCATAAGACAGCCCAAGTGAAATCTTTGGTTTTCCTGATTTGTAAAAATCAATTAAAAGACACAACAAAAATTGTTCTTCAAACCATTCAGACAGAAAAAGGACCGTGCTACACACTATAAAGTATAGACTGTTTTGCAAACCCCTTAGGGGACTAAACAAGGGCTGTTGTGCACAACATTTAGAGGACTGAACAAGGGCTGTTGTGCACACCATTTTTAGGACTGAACAAGGGCTGTTGTGCACACCATTTAGAGGACTGAACAAGGGCTGATGTAAACACCATTTAGAGGACTGAATAAGAATTGTTCTGCACACCATTCAGAGGACTAAACAAAAACTTCAGCACACCCCTTTGAGGACAGAACAAGGATCTGATCATGCCATACAGAGAACTGAGCAATGGCTGTTCTGCACACCACTTAGAGAACTGAACAATGGCTGTTCTGCACACCACTTAGAGGACGGAAAAAGGGCTGTTCTGCACACCATTTAGAGGACTGAACAAGAACTGTTCTGCACACCACTTAGAAGACTGAACAAGAACTGTTCTGCACACCAATTAGAGGACTGAACAAGGGTTGTTGTGCACACCAATTAGAGAACTGAACAAGAACTCTTCTGCACACCACTTAGAGGACTGAACAAGAACTGTTCTCCATACCATTAAGTGGACTGAAGAAGGACTTTAGCACACAATTTTAAGGGTAGAACAAGGATTTCACCAGGACTGAAAACTAAGCAAAGGCTGTTCTGCACGTCATTAACAAAACTGAACAAGGACTTCTGCACACCACTTATAAGTCAAGCTATGGACTCCCCTGCACACCATTTATTTATTTATTTGACTTAAGTTTTATGCCATACTCAAGACTAAGCACACCATTTAGAATGAACGAATGATGTTGGCTCAACATCATGTTGCACAACTTCTAATGGGAAATAAATAAAGACTATTCTGCATCAGGGGTCAAAATGTTTGGTCTTTCACTCGTTTTTAAGACCTCAAAATAAAATTAATAACCTCAAATTATACCCAAGTAATCATAAGGATGACTATGTATCATGCAAATATTCCTGTTTTTAGACTCATAAATGATTGTTACATTTTATCCACTTCCATGCTGCTTTATCTGCATGTAAATAAAGTCTAATATATTTGACATCTTCACTTCATATTTGATGATAGTACTTTTTGTTGAGGTCATCATTTTGAAGAAACATTTTGCATGTTCCATTTGGAGGTCCGGCCAAGAATTGCTCTGCACATGATTTAGAACAAATGAATAATTAAGGCTAAAAATTACGTTGCAAACATGAACTGCTCTGCACACATTAACTTAGAATCACCTTCTCACTACGATATGGCTCAAATATTGCTAATCTGTTGCACAGTGGGGCAATTGTGCAGTCTTGCCTTTCATCAGTATAGTATGCAGCTCTGTACGTCACACACGTTAAAACTTTTGAAAGGTTAGTCATTTAGCCCAGGCACTCCATGTTCATCCACTCATAAAACTTCCTTGCCACGATATGGCTGAAATGTGGCATTAAACCAAAATCATTCAATCATTCATAAAACTTGAAACGTGAAAAATTTTTAAGTATGGTATCACACAAAAATCAAATAAATTGATTATTGCGGAACACAAGAAACAAATTTGAAATTTCTGCAGGTGATCAGATTTACAGCTGAATATAATACCAATATTTTTGTGTTCCATGATATTCAGTCATTTGGGGGAATATGATAAATCAGAATTCTGAGCCATCTCTATATCTCCTCTAAAATACAAGAAAATTGTATTCTTCTTGACATCTCTTGCAGATTAATGGATGTTATCTTTTCAAGAATCCAACAAGACTGCCATTCATTCACAACAGAATTTCATTTCAAACATGACTCTAAAGTTACCCAAACTACCTTCAAAAGTCGAGCCACTTCATAATACACTGTACATGTACACTAATAAAATGTTCAAACCCTCAAAAAAAAAAAGAGACTGGAACACAATGTGTGTGAATCTTAAATTAACTTATAGAGCATTGTAAATTCCTGTATGGTTCACAAGAGAAGTCTCTAGAATAGTAAGCTATTACAGAAAAAAAAGACAAAAAAAAAAAAAGACTGCAAAGTCATTTATAGTTTTGCATCCATCTCTACAAAGGTCAAGACAATTTGTGTTTCCTTCCAATGTTGTTTTCTGGTGAAAATACAATTTAAATTTTGATTTCAAGCAAAAAAAATACAAGCAAAGGAAAAAAGAAAACTATAACTGCATGCAGTTTTACGGCTTCCAAGCCTGTCTTAACACACTGTTTGCAGCTTCTGCCCTCAGCACTGTGTTGTTTTGGCACGGTATTCATAACAACTGATGGTGTTTTAGATGTGGAATCTGCCATTTTGTGTTTTCTTCGCTCTTTGATCGCTACTTCTGACAAAAGCATACACTGCAGGAAAGAAATAGCACAAGACTTGTGAACATAGCACCCAACTATGTCAGGTAACAAAGGCCTGCTTACAACATTCATACATATTTTTTAGTCATCAATGCACCTGTATACTGACTATACAACATGTACATATAAATGTGCCAAATATAGTAAATCGGCCTTTTGTCATATTTTGAAGCCCTACAAGTCTTGTATTTATTAACACACCTGAACAATTTCCACCACAAAGATAGTACATACAAAGACCTTTCCACTCAGGAATTTCCAGCTTTATAGCTACATGTATAACAGCTTCCTGACACGTGACCTCCAAATATGTGCAAAATTGCAATTTTTAGAGCTTTAATCGTAATTTGTGACAAAACTGTATTCAGGAGAATAATCTTTACCAGACAGAATACATGGCATATCTGCTATTAAAATTTCAACTCCATCAAACAAGTGGTTCTTAAGGTACAGTGTTTGATTAAAATGTAAAATGACCAAAATTTGAGCTGCTGTAGCTGCGAAAGTATAAACGTCACAAGAATTTGAACATAGCCATTTTTAGAGAAGAGATTAGTCTTAGATTCTAGGTAACTTATGTGTCTTTAATGCAACAAGTATTCTGTCAGTTTGTGGGTAAAAATATGTTTTTTTCCGCAATTTTTTAAAATTTTTGTCACACATAGTTTCAAAAGTATTCAAAATAGGAAAAAAAACAACCACAGATTCATGAACAGCAGCAAAAACTTTGCCAAGTTAAGTATTCTTCATTTTCAATTTCAAAAATTTTTGGTCAGGTGACAAATATGCAAAGTAGCGATCTTCCAGAGTTTTTGGTATATAGGCCTGAGCTACGCAACTTATATTTGATTTGCTATGTTCTATCAACACATAAAATTTCCGGTCGATCGGTTCAGCCATTTTTGAGGAGAAGACCTTTAAAGATTTCTTTTAGATGTTAATATGGCGGCAAAAGTATGTTGCACAGAAAGTTCGAAGCAGTGCAGCAAAGTTATCCTCTGAGACCTAGTATTGCTAACTGTGTAGCGGTTACAGTTTTCATACAGTTACAAAAATTGGTGAGCCAAAAAAATAATAATAAAAATAACCTACACAAGAACAATTGGCTTTCGAAGCTTACAACTTGGAAGCCTAATAAAGCCAATTTTACTCATAAAATATCTGCAGAGTTATGATTTTCAGCTGTAGAATTTTTATGAAGCATATGGTACCAGTTTCATGTCCTACTTGGGCTCAATTCAGACTGAATTTCTCTCTCAAGCATTGTTTTCTCTGAGCAAACATTTCTGAAGAATATCATTTTAATCAGGCATTCTCTGCTTCTGGAAGCTACCAGGTGATGACGTCAAAGCCACAGATAAGGTCAGAATATGTTACATTCCGTAGAGGTCAATACAACAACAACAGCCAGCACACAGCCTTATTAATGTAAAAAAAACTAAACTTTGTCACCGGTTGGATGAAAATAGCGAGGTGTTAAGGTTTGTGCAAACCTACGTCAGTGTACATACATGGTGAACAAGGGGTAGGAAGTGGCTGAAGAGGTTTACACCTGTGGTTTTGGTGGCTAACCAAATAAGGGTGTGGGTGAATCTGTAAGTAGCTGATGAATAGCCCAGCGTGACATATTTTGGCTTCATTCTGAGTAGATTTTGATCTCCTTCAAATAAAACTCCTACGAGTCTTAAGCAGCATTTTCTACCCAGATCAAGCAGGTCAAGTCTGATAATTGTAAGCAAACATATTTATGTTGCAATGTGAATCCAGGACAGAGCGGTACAGTATATTTCCTCCACTGCTCAGAGAATGGTGAAAGCAACCAGTTTACCTGAGCTTCTATACCTCAACAGAAATCAGTCCACAAAAGTAAAATCTCTGGAAAATATTTCATGTCTATGCAATAAGAGTGTTACTCATATCTATAAAATTCGAACAAAATATAAGCTCTAAAATGTTCTGCATGAAAACTGGAAAGTGTATATTCAGCTAGGATATCACATTACGAGATGTATTACAATTAGAATGGCTCTTTTTGTCACATCTTTTGTGAATTGGTATATAGATAAGATGGTATTCATTGTGTTGAGATGAAGACTTCTCCACAAGTTTAAATATCTGAGGACAAACACTGCTGTTATAATATCTAACCTATGTAAATATATAATGGTGACACATCATTCCGATCTTTCCTGTATCAGTGAACAAGTCAGGTAAATCTTAAAATGGGAACAGTTGTGCCACGAAAGTTTGTACAAGTTTGAAATATGTAAAAAAAAATGTGAATGAAAGACTGAATACAGCTTTAAGAATATAAGTCTATTTCAGCCATATCCTGCATAGAGGGTATTTAAGCCTGAGATAGCATACAATTTTAAAAAACTCAAAAACCAATTTAAAAATCTGTGTACTTCTAGTAAAACCATCAAAAGATATGTACAAGCTTGTCTACTTTCTGAAAAGGGTATCACTCTTGGTAAGAGAGGGAGTTGGAGAGACATGAAATTTGAAGAACATAAAGATGAGTAAATACGTAAGAGGGACAACGGAGCATGTGCCTACACGTGTCCACGAAGACTAGCGTCACAGATATTACATACTAGTACACAGAAAAGGCTGGTCACTTGATTAGTAATTATGCCTGGACATCTACAGGAGCTTAATAGCAGGTGTCCAGCCCAGGTGAGGCCTGACTACAGTAATCTCCATTCATGTCAGAAGATAAACCCTGCCATTTAGCGCCGCCGTCCTGGCTGAAGTGTCCCACCTCACAGGCATCTCCGCTAATCCCACAGAAATGTGACTTTTATACCAACAGCTTAGAACACAGCAGGTAAATTTTTAGCTGTGCACAGCTTTAGAACAGCCCACACAAGATGTACTGAGCATGCACTGATGACCATCTGTTCGGAAACAATTTCCCTTGATTCAGCTCGACACACCAAATCACAGGACAAGACGGAGGAGTTTAGTGTGAGGGCGAGGGTTACGTGTGGTATTGTTACTATCAACAGCCATAATGTGGGGATCGTTTGTCTGCTTGCTTGTACAAGGCTAATATCATTTTGGCAGGGTTAGGCTGATCTCAGCAAATAAGTAGACAACCAATGTCATTAACCTGTACAAGACATCAGGAATGTCACTCTGAAAAACTAAACACCTTCAAATATTTCAACTTTCTGTCTTGTAGTCATCACCCAGTATCTCTGATACAAAAATACTGATACATAGCACTTAAATTTCAATTCTTACGCGCAAAATAAAAAAATTATCATATGCTTTACTATACTGCTATGCAGGCAAATATATGTATCAGCAACTGCCATTGGTTCTTCAAAATTCCATGTACACATGCACTTTTTATAAACTGCTAAGTATACAGACATCAATATCTGTCATTATCTCAAAATCCAGGATACACTCCTTATACTCTGCCAGGAAGGAAAATAACAACTGTCATTCTTCTATGAAATGCTTCATAAACTCTTTTTCTACATTACTAAGCTGGTAGAGATCATTCCTAAGCACAACTAAGTAAGATGATTTTCTTACTAACTTCTAAGGACAACATCTGTCAACAACTGTCATTCTTGACAAGGTGTTATAAGGCAATATCACAACTTTTCATGGAATAAACAATTTGTGTGCAGGAATTTTCATTTTCCTGACAACCAGTAAAATCTGACTTCTGCCTGGACTCATGCATGTATTTCATAAATGAGATGAAGAAGTCCATGTGATTGTGATCTAAAATACAAACTGAAATTACATCCACACAAGATGAGTTGAGACAAACACAGGTATAATAAAAAAGAAAGTACCTCAAACATCTCATAATTTCCTCATTTTTACCACTTCTGCATGAGCTACTTCCAGAACTTTTTCTAACAAATATTGTTGACAAAAACAGAGGAAATCCTCCAAAAAGAAGAAAAATCTCATGACAAGTTTTCAAGTATTTAACTTTGTCCAATTAACCACAAGCAATTGGATTACAATCAGGAATTCTCAGCACTGTAAAATAGCTCAACCATTCTAGCAGAAATTCATTAATCTGCACCTTATGATCTAGGACAGCCATGTGAAGTTTGCCGATTTGACAAGAGAAATTTTCCCAGTTCAGTTGTGCATGCACTGAACATCTTGATCGATGCACATCAGGTGATATATGGTGTCACCAGGTTGTCGGCCAATATCAACGAATATCGCCATGGCAACTCCTCAAATGAAATCAATTCTTTGTATTGTAGAACAACAACAAAAAAACTCCCTTAGCACTTTCATAGTGTTACTTTGTTTGTTTAAAATCAACTTGGTGGGTTGTCTAGGGTAACATAATCATGTTTTGATGTGATGGTTTGGCAACTGTTGTTCCAAAGCTTCCATACACGAACTTCATTACAACAAAATCTATTCAGTCTTCAAAGAATGAATCTGTGAAAATACTATGCTAAATATAGGTATACAGGATGGTGACAGTCATTGGCATACAAACCATGCAATGCCCGACAAAAATCAAATCGACTGTCAGGATTAACTTTAAATGAGCTATTTATTATGGTAACAATAATTTAAATAAAAATAACCACCCTAATTCTTCAACTTTTCCAACTGCTTTTGCGAGCAACATTTTGAAACATTTTCAGCGAAACAGGGGGTGTAGAGAACAATTTGAAGCTTGCATCTTTATTGACACAAACAAATCATTTTTAGAGGTATTTTCATGACAACTGCACGCATAAATTCCACTGAAAAACTCATAGCTTTAATGGTTGAAAAGGTTAAAGAACTACAGTATGTTTTTTATATTAAAATCGCATATACTTAATGTTGTTACATTAAGCACAGGACGGGGGCCTCCGTGGCTCAGTTGGTTAGTGCACTAGTGCAGCTTAATGACCCTGGAGCCTCTCAGCAATGCGGTCGCTGTGAGTTGAAGTTCAGCTCATGCTGGTTTCCTCTCCTGCCAGAAACCTGTGGATGGTTGTGGGTTTCCCCCGCACTCTGCCCGGTTTCCTCCCACCATAAAGCTGGCTGCTTTCATATAAGTGAAATATTCTTGAGTACAGCTTAAAACACCCATCGGGGCCTCCGTGGCTCAGTCGGTTAGCGCGCTAGCACAGCTTAATGACCCTGGAGCCTCTCACCAATGCGGTCGCTGTGAGTTCAAGTCTAGCTCATGCTGGCCTCCTCTCCGGCCGTAAGTGGGAAGGTCTGCCAGCAACCTGCGGATGGTCGTGGGTTTCCCCTGGGCTCTGCCCGGTTTCCACCCACCATAATGCTGGCCGCCGTCGTATAAGTGAAATATTCTTGAGTACGGCGTAAAACACCAATCAAAAAAAAAAAAAAAATAAATAAAACACCCATCAAATAAAATAAATAAATAGAATTAAACACAGGGAAAAAATTTAACAGAAATATCAACTCAAATGAATTATTGCACAAAAATGTTAGGACTGCTTAGAACCCAAAAATTTTAAATTATAAAAAACAGAAACAGAAATTTTAAAATTTATCTCTATCTTAAAATTACATACATACTTAATACTGCTACATCATGACAAAGGGTGGCTAAGAAAAGGAAATCAGCAATTTGTTAAATTTGTCAGAAAATAATTAAAAAAAAAAAAATCAAACACAAAAGTCTTGTCTGCTTGAAAGCAATATATCCCTTGTCCTAATTAAAATGCTAAGCCGTTGTTTAAAGGCTACAAGTGCTGATACTGAGCTGACCATTGAGCATCAATGGAGATAGTACCAAGATAACCGTAAAGTCTTGGGTACATGTAGGACTTGATTCGGGAGTCATGGGCATGTAGATGTTTTTGAGAACTAAGAACTACATGTATAAGGTCACTGGCCAAATGTTGAGTCTTTTAAGAATGATCTGACTGAATTCTCCATCCATTAGGCTGTTATTCTGAGTGACAAAAAGACAGTCAAAATAAGCTGAACATTTTGTCATTCTAAATTTTAAACTTGGTTTAACAGACGAAACTCCTTGTTCTAAGTTATGACGTTTGAAAGTAATTAAAATAGCAGAATGCCTAGCTGACCAAAGTTACAAAAGCAGGTCCAGTAGCTGAACATATCGCTCTGAGTTATCAAACTTGTTTGAACACCTTGTGTTGTTCACGCATTCTCAGTTTTAAAATATTCTTGATAGCCTGCATGAGGACCATGTAATTCTGGGTATGACAAATAAGTTGGTTTAACGGCACGAATATCTTGTCATTCTAAGTACTAAAAAATGCTTCAAACTGATGATCACCTTGACATAAACTGATGAATGTGATTTCAAAAAGATCCTTTAAAGGACTGAACACCTTGTCAATCTTAGTTATGAAAGTGGCTTAACTGGCTTGACCTTTACAGCCCTACGACTTCAGCAATAAACAAGGTCTTAAGCACAAATTCTTCTTCTCTTCACCCTAAACAATTTTTGCATAATTTACAGCAGTACTGGAGAGCTAATTTACTAGATTATTAATAATTATTGACACAAGTAAATGTGTCTGCAAAAGACCATCTGTGATGATCGTCTCCTCATCAGTCAAGACCCGCTTGTTCATTATTAGTATGCTTACTCAGTCAACAATGAATTCACAGAGATAAATTTCAACATAATTTCCACTGAGAATATTACATATGATATCATACTTTGTCCAATTCATAATTTGGGAGCCATTTTCACACAAAATTTCTCCAGAATCTGATCAGATTTTAAATGAAAATTCATAGAAAAGTAAGAACAAAAAAAAAAAAACACACACACAAAACAAAAAAAAACGTCTACCAAAAATTAGAAGTAATTATGAAAATGACAGATTTTTGGCTAATGAAAAATCTCTTTGATAAATTCGGTTTAAAATCTCAGAATATCAAACTTAAAACATTTAATAATATTTTCGGAACGACAAAGACCTGAATTCATAATTCAAAAAATGTGAAACATCATGAAAAAAAAAAAAAAAAATGAAAAAAAAACAACCCCAAAACCCCAAGACAAATGCAAAGTATATATTGCAGTGTGCGAACTGGTATACGTGACGGTTCTCATGGAGTATCCCTGTTTTATATGCAGAATAAGCACTGACTAACAGTGCTTTGGTATTCCACATGAATGTGAATATCAGTCTGTCTTGCAAAGATTTTTTCGATTTCATGTATATGTAACAGCTGCGGAACATGAAAGCTACAGCGGCATTGCATTTGCTAAGCGATGCATAAGCAGTTGCTTAGTGAAGCTGACCTAGGACGTCTGCAAGGAATGTGTGTACAAGGCCAAACAAGTGCACAGGCCTCATGACTGAGGCTTTGAGAAAATCTGTACCTAGGAAAGGATAACTCCACATCATTGCCCGTCAGAGTTCCTCCCCTTTAATATGTCTCCATTCTTTTCTACTTTTTGCTAATATACACCAGTCAGTCCACATATACTCAAGTACTTACCACCCACATTTCTGTGGATTGAAATCTGCTACTTTCATGGTCTAACAAAGAGTTTCACTTTACCATATGCAAAAAACCAATTCACTGGAACCAGCAACAGGACATGTCTAATGGCCAAAACAAAATGCCTCCTAGAACATTTCTGACTTCATATTGAAGTTACATGTACCGTTGCTAATAATGCTGTCCTCTTCACAGGAGCGGTAAACCTGAAGATTTACTCTTTTAAACAAAAAGTGCAATAACAAAGCAGCCTTTGCTGGGAAAACAGCGATGGAAATTTTTTCGAAAAAAAAAAAATTGACTTGCATATCCAAATTGAAAAAAACATTAATATTGGAAATGGATAACTCTACTTGAATGTGAAAAGCGCCGAGAGCCATACCGTTTTTCTGGGAGGTTAACAGCTTTTATGTTCTCTGGATAAAGCTTGGCTGAGGATTACAAACAAAGAGGTGAATGCCTATACCGATGCAGCTGGCTAAAGTCTAGCTCTCACCACACCTGAGTGGTTACTAACCATGCAAACTGTGTCCTAAATACACTTTCTACTGGTTTGGTTGCAGCTTTCAGTCAGCAGGTTTACCATGGGGCAGGTGAAGGGCTGTGGTTTCTGTGTGGCGAATGGAGGGTGGAGGAGGGTGTAACCAGTCTCCAGGTAAGTGTTAAAGGCTGGTTCAAGTTATCATTCAAGTTATTAAATCTTATGATACTGACAATAAACACTGAGTTATAGTATGTTCATGTGTACTGCTTCATCTCAGTCACAGGATTTGGGCCAGACAGTTAATAGCATTTTACTTGTATCCATGTACATGCATAGGGTTAGACAGATACCCGTCCATCCACCGAAGTGGACAGGTCAAATAGAAACCTGGTGCTATTTGGACACCCTGTTTTCACCACTTTTAACATGGGAGAGATAGGAGAAAATGAATTCTGGACACCCGGCTATAACAAAAATGGATTCAAAAAGGGATGTTTGGACATCCTCTTTCACATTTCTGGCCAACTCCCTGTGTACATGTAATTTACTTATCAAGTTTTTGATCAAGTCGGAAGACCAGGGATCAAACCTGGGTCGGACCATACCAAAGACAGGCTAGAGCAACGAAGGACTTGGTTGGCATAGTGTCAGTAAAATGTGACTGGGGTGTCATGTCTGTTGTCTTCAGCACGATACTTCTGTGGTTGCTGCACTACTGCTGCATGGACTTGCACAGCCACATGTAGACACAGTGTATGTACAAACACCTAATGACCCCCCTTCGTCACATGACTGAAAATTTTTCAAATACAACCCAAGGCATACATACATACCAATCACAATTACTTGACTCCTAAGTAAATCTTTTATCACTATCCTATTGCTACAACTGCTTAGATTTGATTCATTTAATTGAATGGTGTTTCACACCATACTCAAGAATATTTCAGTTATACGATGGTAGCGGGCATTACAGTGGGAGGAAACTGGCAGAACCCAGGGAAAACCCACAACCATTCGTAGGTTGCTTAGATTTGATGGAGAGATAATGAATGCAAGTACATGTACCACAACCGTAATATGATATCCCTTTCCCAAAGCTGTAGGCTCCTATTCCACATCTTCTGGTACTGTACTTTCTTTCTGATGTCTCTACAGGGATGGTAAGAGCGAGGCACAGTGGATGAACACGCAGGCTCAATCATACGTCAGTTGAGGCCTTGTCTGCTGTGAGGCGCTAGCCAGGGTGTAGCCATACACAGGTTCTCTAGAGAAACTGCTAATACCATCAGCCAGTGTTGGCCCAAAATTACAAACTGATAAATGTGAAGACTTACCGTTGTTGTGAATCAGGCTGCATCGTGTTGATTTGCTCAAACAAAGCATGGATCTGCTTCTCTTTATTTGAGGACGAGGAATAATCTCCTAATCTGAAGAGCACCGCCAAAGAAGAGTAGTGATTAGTAAGACAGTAGCAGTATTCCACCGTCTCTCCCACCTACTTATTTGTAAAGAGACACACTCCTGATCATTGCACCCTTTGGGGCGCAACTTCACACTACTGCAGGGCGTAGTCCACATATTTTGGGAATGAGCCCATAGCAACATAACTAGGAAAATTCTAATGTAATATTCAGGGGAAAAAAAAGCGTACCAGAGAGCTGCGGTTTTTAACTACTGTGCACTGTTCATTTAACAGGTACTTTAACCCAGTTCACATGTCTGAAAAGTGTATATTTTGGGAGAATGGGAATTGGGGAAAACAAGCCATTGGAAATGGGGCCAAATACCCACTCCTAGATAATGCCCTGTACTCCTAGCCCTTACATTTCGTTAATTTTTTGGGCTTGAGAACGATCAGGGTGACCCCAGCTTCAATCTTGACCACTAATATTAATATTATAAAGCAAATTTGAAGACATTTTCCACAAAAAGTTATTGCATTTGTCTAGAAATGTGGGATTATGTTGGTTGACATTTAGAAAACATAATTCCCTGACGATCTACGATGTGGCTTAGGAACAAACCCATGATTACCATCACACCATTACTAAAAAGCACATTCACCCCATCATACCAACCAATGGGTGCAGGTTTAAAAGCATAATATGGGTGGCCTTCGTGGACAAAAGGGTTAGCATGACAGCATGGCCCAATGACTCAGGAGCCTCCCACCAATGTGGTTGCTGTGAGTTGAAGTCAGCTTATGCTGCCTTCCTCTCCTACAGTACCTGGAAGGGTCTGTCAGCAACCTGCCGATGGTTGTGGGTCTCCCGCGCCCTGCCAGATTTCCTCTCACCATAATGCTGGCCGTCATCGTATAAGTGAAATATTCTTGAGTTTGGCGTAAAACACCATAAATAAAAAAAAATAAAAGTATACTATGGTATTTTAGAGAAAATGTAACAACAGACAAGCTAGGTCAGTCTACCAAGGCCTATTACAACTACCACTACCACTACCACTGACAACGGCATCAGAGACTGGTGGCTTCAGGTGATAAGTGGAACAATACTTTAGTCGGCATAAGCTACCCCGATTAACATCAGTTGAAGGTCAGAACAGAGACTACACTTTTCAGTTCAATGACATTCACTTGTAATTCACAGCCACTCCCATGTACTGTAGCATCAGTGTTACGTCACCTTTATTACCCTAACTTTTCCAATTTTTCTGAGAAATATTAGTGTGATGAAAGCAAAAATTACATTTCTCTCCCACTTTTTTTGGGAAAAGTAAAGGATATGAATAAGCTGAATGAGCAAGTAAACATTTCTGCTATTTGGGTCGGGTTATGCCAAAGACTAGTAAAGTGTGGCTGGGTGGGGTGTCATGTCCGGTGTCTTTGGCATGATACTTCCGTGGCAGCAGCACTTCAAAGCCATGGACTTGCACAGAAGACACAGTGTATGTACAATACATATAAATGAAAAATTGTTAAGTAAAACAATATAACCCAGGCATACATACATGTTTAAGTACTTACTTAGGCACAATTCTCTCTGTGACCTTAGAGATTGACTCAATGAAGGGAGACAACTGTGTGACAATTGTCTTCAGATGCTGACACTCCTGTTTCAGTCGTAAAACATCACTCATTTGAGCTGAAATATATCAGAAGGATTACCCGAACATTTCTCGATCTTTTGTCAAGAACAGATAAAACTGTATTTAACTCACCACTCACACTGGCCGTCTAGACCAATGATACATTAGAAATGATAACTGGATTTACAGCAATCCATCAAAAATTATTTCCAGGTCGCACACTTACAAACTCATAATGGGGAAGCTAACTTAAAATAAGGTCTTGCTCAAAACTTCTGTTTTTCTAGTTGTTCAGTCTTTAAAAGAAGAATCATTCCAATTTTTTTTCATGGAAGTGACTACATGTAAAACCTACCTTGATACAGTTCTTGTTCATTGCCTATTCTCTGAAGACATTCTTCCCAATGCTGAAAAACAATTAAAAATGACAGTGGTATGTATGACAGGAATAACAAACCAATTCCATTATATAGTGATACATGTAATGTAGTATTTGTAAGATAATCCATGTGACTTAATCTTGATCAACCTCTGAGAGTTACTTAGATTATCAACTGCCACTGAAATAGCATTGTAACCTCAATAATAATAAATTACAAAAAAAATGTCTCATTCCAATCAACGTTCCACATTTCCCTATACAAATAACACTTTCAGGTAAATTACTGGTACGACCCTGACAGCTGGATGGATTTACATATACACATGAGAAGTTTTATCATATTGTCTTCACAAAGAAATATCCTCTACACACATACAAACCGTCAAATACGCGTCATTGTTTCCTTGCTTCAGACTGAATGTTTATTTGATCATGTCAATGAAAGTGTCTCGTTTAAGCCTGTTTTCAGTTACGTTCATAGTTCAGTCAATGTGAAGCATAATGTTTTAAAACAGCACTGTCAGTTACAGCCTGTCAGGAATGAACCATCTCCCAATTCAAAATCACTCACATTCGTCTTGTTTCTTGGTCGTATCAAAGCACAAGCTGCGTGCATGGCAGACGTGATACACAGTCCAACATGAACTCAACAATCCCCAAGGATGATCAGCTGAATAGACTGACTTACCCAATCCACGGCTATTCATTTCTGCTCAGGTGAAGTCAGTGACTAACCTTTTCAAGAGCAATCCGCTTTTGCTCCAGGTGATCTCAGTGACTCACCTTTTCCAGGGCAATCGGCTTCTGCTCCAGGTGATCACAATGATTTACCTTTTCCAGGGTAATCGGCTTCTGCTCCAGGTGATCTCAGTGACTCACCTTTTCCAGGGCAATCGGCTTCTGCCCCAGGTAATCTCAATGATTTACCTTTTCCAGGGTAATCGGCTTCTGCTCCAGGTGATCTCAGTGACTCACCTTTTTCAGTGCAATCGGCTTCTGCTCCAGGTGATCACAATGACTCACCTTTTTCAGGGCAATCCGCTTCTTTTCCTGGTGATCACAATGACTTAACTTTTCCAAGGCAATCGGCTTCTGCTCCAGGTGATCACAATGACTTAACTTTTCAAAAGTAATCCGCTTCTGCTCCAGGTGATCACAATGACTTAACTTTTCCTGGGCAATCTACTTCTGCTCCAGGTGATCACAATGACTTATCTTTTCCAAGGTAATCCACTTCTGCTCCAGGTGATCACCATGACTTAACTTTTCCAGGGCAATCTACTTCTGCTCCAGGTGATCACAATGACTTATCTTTTCCAGGGTAATCCGCTTCTTTTCCTGGTGATCACAATGACTTAACTTTTCCAAGGCAATCGGCTTCTGCTCCAGGTGATCACCATGACTTAACTTTTCCAAAGTAATCCGCTTCTGCTCCAGGTGATCACAATGACTTAACTTTTCCTGGGCAATCCGTTTCTGCTCCATGTGGTCACAATGACTTACCTTTTCCAGGGCAATCCGCTTCTGCTCCAGATGATCACAATGACTTAACTTTTCCATGGCAATCCGCTTCTGCTCCAGGTGATCACAATGACTTAACTTTTCCAGAGCAATCCGCTTCTGCTCCAGGTGATCACAATGACTTAACTTTTCCAGGGCAATCTACTTCTGCTCCAGGTGATCACAATGACTTAACTTTTCCAGAGCAATCCACTTCTGCTCCAGGTGATCACAATGACTTAACTTTTCCAGAGCAATCCGCTTCTGCTCCAGGTGATCACAATGACTTAACTTTTCCAGGGCAATCCGCTTCTGCTCCAGGTGATCACAATGACTCACCTTTTTCAGGGCAATCCGCTTCTGCTCCAGGTGATCACAATGACTTAACTTTTCCAGGGCAATCCGCTTCTGCTCCAGGTGATCACCATGACTTAACTTTTCCGAGGCAATCCGCTTCTGCTCCACATGATCACAATGACTCACCTTTTTCAGGGCAATCCGCTTCTGCTCCAGGTGATCACAATGACTTAACTTTTCCATGGCAATCCGCTTCTGCTCCAGGTGATCACAATGACTTAACTTTTCCAGGGCAATCTACTTCTGCTCCAGGTGATCACAATGACTTAACTTTTCCAGAGCAATCCACTTCTGCTCCAGGTGATCACAATGACTTAACTTTTCCAGAGCAATCCGCTTCTGCTCCAGGTGATCACAATGACTTAACTTTTCCAGGGCAATCCGCTTCTGCTCCAGGTGATCACAATGACTCACCTTTTTCAGGGCAATCCGCTTCTGCTCCAGGTGATCACAATGACTTAACTTTTCCAGGGCAATCCGCTTCTGCTCCAGGTGATCACCATGACTTAACTTTTCCGAGGCAATCCGCTTCTGCTCCACATGATCACAATGACTCACCTTTTTCAGGGCAATCCGCTTCTGCTCCAGGTGATCACAATGACTTAACTTTTCCATGGCAATCCGCTTCTGCTCCAGGTGATCACAATGACTTAACTTTTCCGAGGCAATCTGCCTCTGCTCCAGGTGATCACAATGACTTAACTTTTCCAGAGCAATCCGTTTCTGCTCCAGGTGATCACAATGACTTAACTTTTTCAGGGCAATCCGCTTCTGCTCCAGGTGATCACAATGACTTAACTTTTCCATGGCAATCCGCTTCTGCTCCAGGTGATCACCATGACTTAACTTTTCCACAGTAATCTGCTTCTGCTCCAGGTGATCACCATGACTTAACTTTTCCAGGGCAATCTACTTCTGCTCCAGGTGATCACAATGACTTAACTTTTCCAGAGCAATCCACTTCTGCTCCAGGTGATCACCATGACTTAACTTTTCCAGAGCAATCCGCTTCTGCTCCAGGTGATCACAATGACTTAACTTTTCCAGGGCAATCCGCTTCTGCTCCAGGTGATCACAATGACTCACCTTTTTCAGGGCAATCCGCTTCTGCTCCAGGTGATCACAATGACTTAACTTTTCCAGGGCAATCCGCTTCTGCTCCAGGTGATCACCATGACTTAACTTTTCCGAGGCAATCCGCTTCTGCTCCACATGATCACAATGACTCACCTTTTTCAGGGCAATCCGCTTCTGCTCCAGGTGATCACAATGACTTAACTTTTCCATGGCAATCCGCTTCTGCTCAAGGTGATCACAATGACTTAACTTTTCCAGGGCAATCTACTTCTGCTCCAGGTGATCACAATGACTTAACTTTTCCAGAGCAATCCACTTCTGCTCCAGGTGATCACAATGACTTAACTTTTCCAGAGCAATCCGCTTCTGCTCCAGGTGATCACAATGACTTAACTTTTCCAGGGCAATCCCCTTCTGCTCCAGGTGATCACAATGACTCACCTTTTTCAGGGCAATCCGCTTCTGCTCCAGGTGATCACAATGACTTAACTTTTCCAGGGCAATCCGCTTCTGCTCCAGGTGATCACCATGACTTAACTTTTCCAAGGCAATCCGCTTCTGCTCCACATGATCACAATGACTCACCTTTTTCAGGGCAATCCGCTTCTGCTCCAGGTGATCACAATGACTTAACTTTTCCATGGCAATCCGCTTCTGCTCCAGGTGATCACAATGACTTAACTTTTCCGAGGCAATCTGCCTCTGCTCCAGGTGATCACAATGACTTAACTTTTCCAGAGCAATCCGTTTCTGCTCCAGGTGATCACAATGACTTAACTTTTTCAGGGCAATCCGCTTCTGCTCCAGGTGATCACAATGACTTAACTTTTCCATGGCAATCCGCTTCTGCTCCAGGTGATCACCATGACTTAACTTTTCCAAAGTAATCCGCTTCTGCTCCAGGTGATCACCATGACTTAACTTTTCCTGGGCAATCTACTTCTGCTCCATGTGGTCACAATGACTTACCTTTTCCAGAGCAATCCGCTTCTGCTCCAGGTGATCACAATGCTTTGTTAACTGCTCATCCACTTCAGCGACTTCAGTTTTAAAGTCAGATACTTTGCAGTTTTTGGCCATGATGCGTCGTAGAGTCAAGTCTCTGTGAAGCTCCTGCACACAGGATTTCAACTTCTCCAACTTCTGCAGAAGGTCCTATAAATAGTTACAACAGACATGCATGTTCTATATTCACAATGAAAAAATAAAAAGCCAGAGTAAAGCAAAACAAAGTTCATGAAAAAAAAAAATAAAGAAACATAGCAGTTTTCCAGTTGGAGTTGTCAGAAGATGATGTGACCCAGCACTGAAGATGTACCTTTGATCTTGAACACAACACACTACAAAAAACATAATCATCATCACAAATGTCACCATATTTATGTCTTCAGTATGCGTGAATAAAACGGTTACTAAGAACTTATTCTGCCCAGCTTTATCCACAAGCTACATATCATATACTATCTTACTCTGTGACTGTTGTCAAACTCCACACAGTGCTCAGCAAACACGCCTTTAGCATCAATGAATTTCACTTTACTCCCATTATTGTTCCCACGCCGACCACCATTTGGGCCATAGCTGACAACTGTCACCCCTCTGTTTGGGCCGTTTGTTGTGCTGGGGGCAGTCACGGGAAGCTCTAGTCTGTCAGAGAAAAAGTATGAAATAAAGGAACATATGTGTAAAAGTAATAGGCTGTAAGTTGTCAGGCTGAAATTATTGGTAGTTTGTTCCTTGTATTGTGGCCAATTTTTTTCCCCCTGCATTTATATCCGGTTTGTTTTGAGGAATGTGGGTCAACCAAAAAACAGCTCCATATTTCAGTTCCCTTATATCTGTAAGAGTTTTCACATCATTTAATACATGTCCACATTAGGAACTTTCACATTTTACTTGATGTGGTTGTTTGGTATGTCTTATGCTACAATAATACAGGTCTGTACTTAACCGTGACCAATTGTGGTTCTATTACATATATCTGAATTGACAGAATTGTCTTCTGTGCATCCTAAAAGCAGTTACAACAGTTACCTGATGTTTGGCATAGGCACAGATTGACTGGAGGCTGGGCGGCTCAAAGGGAGAGAACTGGTGCAAGTGTTGTTATCTCCCTTTTGATAATACGGAAATAGCAGAGGCTCCAGACATCTGGAAAGAAATACAACCATAAACATCTGATTTTTCTTTCTTTCCTTACTTTAGAAAATCCAAAAAAGTTATTAAACATTAAAAAATATTGAAATGCATTATTCTGCCAACACTGTAAGTTAACTCTTTATACAATTCCCACAACATGCAATGAATAAAGGGCAAAATAAAATATACACATAACTTTTGCACATATCTATCAAAAGTGAAAAACATGTGGTACAGTATTTAAGAGAAATTTACTAAACTATCAAAACTGTCTGACAATGTTGCTGTTTCCTTTCACTATAGACGGCTATTTACTGCAAACAATCAACTTGTGTTTGAGTAGATAATAACATATTTTTCTATCTTTGGAGCCCTATAGTTTCTTCACAAAAAAAATTAAAACAATGATTTGAAGACTATGCAAGGATTAAAATCATTCACTCGTCTTTTCAGGCCTCAAGATGAAAATGATTCCCTCAAACTGCACCAAGGTCATCAAACGGATGACTTTGTACCATGCAAATATTCATGCTTTATGAAACATAAATGATTTTGTATTTTATCCATTCTCAATGTTGTTTTACTGTATCATAAATGGAATCTAATACATTTCACACTTTTAAATCACAAATCATATTAAATCATAAACTAAAGTTCTCAAAATATTTAACATTTTGATCCCCAGTAGAAGTGATCTAAGAACTTTATTTTATCTTGTTTTCTGAGACATCAAAATCCATATATTTGATCCGTGGAAAAGTTCTTAAACAAACTACAACAAATAGAATTATACTTACTTGGCAATCTGAGCTTTGTAATCTGTGTTAACTTGACTGCTTTGGGTTGGGTATAGTTTATGCTGGTGTTGTACTATAGAAGTCAGTCTACCCATTAAAGACTGCAAACAGATAGCAAAAGCAAACACATATCAAATAGATAAACACATGCATTCTGAAAAACACTAGTCACTTAAGACTCTGGTTGTACCAAGCTGAATGACTAAAAAATTTCGAGTAAATTTCGGGATCAGGCTGTTGGTCAGCGAACAGGGTACATAGATTCCTAATCATAAGTACATGAGATGCTGGCACAATCCAAGCATCTAACAGGGAACTTCCCCTGCTCTCATTGTTTACTGGGGCCTTAGTCACAACAAATGACCCACAGAGGGACATTTGCACTGACGTCTGTTGATGAATACATGTATTCCGCGTAATAAAAGGATATACATAGTCTGTCCGTCATAAAAAGAAAATAATTATTTGCCAAAGGTTACATGAGCAACTTGCCAAAGGTTACATGAATAACTTGCCAAAGGTTACATGAATAACTTGCCAAAGGTTACATGAATAACTTGCCAAAGGTTACATGAATAACTTGCCAAAGGTTACATGAATAACTTGCCAAAGCTGGGTGGTTCCTCCACACAAAAATTGACCACTGCACATGTTAAAACTTCTTCTGTTTCTTGTTGAAGAATAATCAATCAATCAAGTACAATTCATTAAATTTGCAGTAAAGCTGTATTTCAATATGCTAAAGTGAGATGTATGAAGCCAATTCTGTACTCACATATGCCAAGTCTAAGAACTCATGTTTGTTGGCTGTTCCTGTGAAGGCGGCGCTGGTGACCAGGTTCACATGAATTGTGGGTAATAATGTTGTCAAGGTTACCAGCTGAGCCTTAAACAGTGACTCTTTAGCTTTGTACTGTCTGTAATGTAAAACCACATAAATAGTCAAAGAATGAATGAATGGTAGTGGTTTTATGCAAACTTACTACTCAATCAAATGATTGAGAGAATACAAAATATCAAATCGATTTTCTACGTGAAAGATGACAAAGGGCAAAGTGCAGACATAAATACAAAAAGCAACATAAAACATAGCAAGATGCAAGATTACAGTTACATCTTGTAATACAAACAGCTAAGCTTTTATACACCTAATAAGCGCATTGATGGGAAACTCCAACAAAATAGGGCCCTGTTGTTCAAAAGTGCATTAGCCGTCTGCCACAGTATTCACTTTATTCAGAACTAAAGTCCCATTAGTTTTGTATAATGATATGACTAGTATTAGAATGGAAGTGTGACTGAAGTTTTAATACATTTTCTAACAACTGACACCAGAACGTCACCATTCACGTATGATGTAGATTTTCATGCCACACCTTTCTACTTCCTCTTCCAGCTCTGTTTTCTTCTCTTGTATTTTCTCCTGCATGTTGACATACAGAGTCTGTATGGCCTGTTTCTCTGTCACAGCATTACGACGCACCTCCTCTAGCAAAACCCGCAGTAAGAGGATACCATCCCTGACGGAGTTCTGCAGGTCATGAACAGCCTGGGAACAGAGAACAAACACGCCATTTAGCTGCATCAGTCTTATAAACACCAGTCTGGACAAACCCTGCTGTCTTGCACTTATATACCTCTGATGGACACCTCCTGGCTAGGAGTGATTTATACAAACATATCACAACAAGAATTTCATTTATTTCTTAAATGCATATGTAACCTTATATCTGTGACTTCTATTGCGTGGGAAAGTCTGGCATGGCTCTGTGGAGACTAAGTTCTGGTTCATTTGAGCCTATACCTGTACCTAACTATGCGACTTACCAATACAGCTTGGTCTAACTTCTTACAGCCTTGCTTATAGGCAGTCTCCAAGTCAACACAGTAAGACCGACTTTCTCTGGAAAATAAATTATAACATAAATTCTTTTTCTTAAATTGTCTCCCACACAGTAGTAAGGTCAACATTCAATTTTTAGATACACACATGTAGAAGACTACCAGGCATACATATACATCTTAAAGGTGATCCCTAATGACTTTATTTTCACATTGAATGTTCCTTAGACACAATATTTATGCTATGTTAGTCTGTAAACTGCATTTAAAAACACACTATGCTAACTAGTTCCATTTAACATTAAAGTTACATGTATCTTGACTGGATTTAGATTTTCTGATGTTTGATCATCAAATTCTATCCTTTTTTCTTCTGTTTTCAATGTTCTAATGATCAGAACCTATTCAGGGGACATCAAACCATCTCTGTGCAGTTTGGAAGGTCTAGCACCAGGGTTCTACTTTAACACACTTTTTACAAAACGCACTCACTGTTCCAGACTGCTCTGTCAAATCTGACTTACCTACCTGTATAAATACTTCTGTTTGGAAGTTGTTCATAAACATTATGTGAAATACATGCTTCCTAGACAGGTTTGGACATACATGTACATGTAGTCTGATGGTGAAGCTCTGTATACAAAACACTGGACAAGCACGCAGTCTGATGGTGAAGTTCTGTATACAAAACACTAGACAAGCATGCAGTCTGATGATGAAGTGCTGTATACAAAACACTGGACAAGCATGTAGTCTGATGGTGAAGTGCTGTATACAAAACACTGGACAAGCATGTAGTCTGATGGTGAAGTGCTGTATACAAAACACTGGACAAGCATGTAGTCTGATGGTGAAGTGCTGTATACAAAACACTGGACATGCATGTAGTCTGATGGTGAAGTGCTGTATACAAAACACTGGACATGCATGTAGTCTGATGGTGAAGTGATGTATACAAAACTCTGGACATGCATGTAGTCTGATGGTGAAGCTCTGTATACAAAACACTGGACAAGCACGCAGTCTGATGGTGAAGTTCTGTATACAAAACACTGGACAAGCACGCAGTCTGATGGTGAAGTGCTGTATACAAAACACTTGACATGCATGCAGTCTGATGGTGAAGTGCTGTATACAAAACTCTGGACATGCATGTAGTCTGATGGTGAAGTGCTATATACAAAACTCTGGACATGCATGCAGTCTGATGGTCAAGTGCTGTATACAAAACTCTGGACATGCATGCAGTCTGATGGTGAAGTGCTGTATACAAAACACTGGACAAGCATGTAGTCTGATGGTGAAGTCATGTATACAAAACACTGGACAAGCATGTAGTCTGATGGTGAAGTGCTGTATACAAAACACTTGACATGCATGCAGTCTGATGGTGAAGTGCTATATACAAAACTCTGGACATGCATGTAGTCTGATGGTGAAGTGCTGTATACAAAACACTGGACATGCATGCAGTCTGATGGTGAAGTGCTATATACAAAACTCTGGACAACCATGTAGTCTGATGGTGAAGTGCTGTATACAAAACACTGGACATGCATGCAGTCTGATGATGAAGTGCTGTATACAAAACACTGGACATGCATGTAGTCTGATGGTGAAGTGCTGTCTACAAAACACTGGACATGCATGTAGTCTGATGGTGAAGTGCTGTATACAAAACACTGGACAAGCATGTAGTCTGATGGTGAAGTGCTGTATACAAAACACTGGACATGCATGTAGTCTGATGGTGAAGTGATGTATACAAAACACTGGACAAGCACGTAGTCTGATGGTGAAGTGCTGTATACAAAACACTTGACATGCATGCAGTCTGATGGTGAAGTGCTGTATACAAAACACTGGACATGCATGCAGTCTGATGGTGAAGTGCTATATACAAAACTCTGGACATGCATGTAGTCTAATGGTGAAGTGCTGTATACAAAACACTGGACAAGCATGTAGTCTGATGGTGAAGTGCTGTATACAAAACACTGGACATGCATGCAGTCTGATGATGAAGTGCTGAATACAAAACACTGGACATGCATGCAGTCTGATGATGAAGTGCTGTATACAAAACACTGGACATGCATGTAGTCTGATGGTGAAGTGCTGTATACAAAACACTGGACATGCATGTAATCTGATGGTGAAGTGCTATATACAAAACTCTGGACAACCATGTAGACTGATGGTGAAGTGCTGTATACAAAACACTGGACATGCATGCAGTCTGATGATGAAGTGCTGTATACAAAACACTGGACATGCATGTAGTCTGATGGTGAAGTGCTGTATACAAAGCACTGGACATGCATGTAGTCTGATGGTGAAGTGCTGTCTACAAAACACTGGACATGCATGTAGTCTGACAGTGAAGTGTGCACACAAAATAATCCCCACTTACATCTTCATATCCCTGAAACAGTTGATACACAACATGACTTTCTTCTCTGTAGAAAACATTATGTAAGGTTCACTGTGCAATTCTGGAACAAAAGAGAAGTGTGCACATATATATACAACATCAACAATGTAGCTTTAAAGGAATTTGACATTTTGACTTGAATTATTAATTCATCCTCAATTCTCTTGTATTGATGAACATTCTTTAACTGATACATCAGTTCCCCTAGCAATAAGCTTTTGAGGTGAAAGCTCCACAGTTGCAAACATTCAATACCCGGACTTCAATGACAAGAAGAAGCTGTTCTCCTTACTGCATAGTTTATGGATGTCCTTGGTCCTCTTTGCCATGAGGACAATCTCGTGAGATGCAAACATCCTGGCTTTGTGTGTGTCCTCACGACATATCCCGCACAGTGGCTGGGTGCATGTATTGCAGAAGAACATGTGACCATTGGCCTGAGAACCGAGATGGAGAACATCATGGATAATAAGGACATGTAAGGTCTTGGGCTCAGTTACCATCTATATCAGCATGATTCAGAAAATAGCATTTTTTCAACGTAGTCAGCTTTGAAACTTCAGAGCTATAAAGACAGTGGTTATTGATAGATAAATTTTGCATGGAAACAGAACTCTTGTGATTTGCAGATACATCAATCAGAACCATTTTTAATGTGTGAGTTTGCTAAAAAACAGTTGAACAGAACTGGATAAATGATCCAGTTTGATTTGGGCTAAACACAACTTTGGCAGACATTTGCGAATATAGTGATCATGTTCCATACATCTGGAGAGACATATATAAAAATATGCTGTCTGCAATCTACTGAATGTCATGATTTCTACTGAAAGCTCACAACAAAAATACCCTATCTTCATCCATCATTTATCGGCAACAATATAACACAAGCACTGGACATGCATGTGGTCTGATTCTGCATATTTCAGAAAACATTATAGCAATTACAGGCAATGTATTAACAAATAACATACAAGGAAAAAACTTACATTATCACAGTTTGCACAAAGTGCTTTTTCTTCAGTGGAAGACTCAATGAGGAATTTGAGCAAGGAATCACTGGGTGGAAGAGACTGATCCTCTTTCAACTGGGCAACCCCACTGAAAACAACACAACTACACTGTACAGACATGTGCATGAAACTTCATGTTATTTTTCCTCAGGACCTCACATTAAAAGAAAAGAAAACTAAGAAACAACATTGACTTTTATGGTCTCTGTTCTTATGACTGTTCGCTTAACATAGAAATACAAATTTAGAAGGGCGCCATGTTAGTTGTAGGTTGGCCTCCTTCTCACTGGCAGTGGACAACAAATCTAACAATTTGGCAACCGTGCATGAGGTAGAGCTTTTTGTACTCCTATCTTTTGTATTTCTTAACACAAACTCAAAACATGGAACAGGCACTATTGGCAATGGACTTTCGTACCATTTTTTGTATCATAATTCTGGGCGTTTAAATCGAAAATTTTGTTGTTAACACCATATTACTGATATATATTATATATAAGCAAAAAAATGCAGATACAAAGATAATCAAGACACTTACCCACACAAAGGGCAAACAATCTTTCCATCAGACACATGTCCACGGATACATTTTGAGCAGAAGCTATGAAAACAGGGGAAAATTCGAGGATCCTCAAACTGTTCATTACACAGGTAACATAGGAGTGGATTTCGTTTCGTTGCATTCTCAAAATCAGCCAGGTTATCCATTTGGTGAATGATTTCTCCAGACATGGTTCATCATGGTACATGTCTGCAATGTGTTGTCACAATGTCAGTCTTTGTGCAGTGGGACAGCAGCCAGTGATATGTAGGAAACACCTGCAAAGACAATGAGAGTGAGTGAGTGCTTAGGGTTTAACGTCGACAATAAGTCATGTGACGACAATAAAGACAATGGAAAATGTGACTGGATGTACATGTAGCACCATATACCTGTGTGAGTATGAAAAGTTTATCCTTGAATAGGACAAGGGCCAGTTTCTTGAAAGTTTGTACATTGATTTACAGAGGGTATGTAAATATGTACAACCCCCCCCCCCCCCCCCCCAAAAAAAAAAAACACATGAACATGGATATGTCGGCAGATGCCACGGAAAGGTATGGACGTAAAAAGCAACCAACTTTTTTAGGCAAATCCATGGATGATCACCTAATTTTAAATGGGAAATTTGTGTTCTCATGACATTTAGCATTAAATCTACTCTTCCACTGGCCATGACTGTCTTCTTGGCTGTTTCACATCTAAAGTCAGCTTGACGTGGGAGTCTACTAATACGTTCTTGTAATTGTCCTGGTTTATGTCTTAGCAAGTCAGCGTCATTCTTGTTTCATAAGTTATTTCATGTGAGTGTGATGTAATACATACCCACATTCTACACACTGCAAGGCCTGTGTTCACATAATTCAGAGAACTGTTATTCTGTCTTTGTGGACAGTGAGATTGGAGACGTCAATGGAATGAGCTCATTTGTAGCTCAGGGGGCCTGACTAAAGACCTGAATGGGAGACCGGACGGCAGACAGTGACTGTAACACAGAAACTACGGCCTGGACATTTATCAATCTCTGGGTGCCACTAAATTAAAAAGAGAACATTTCAAGCTATCCAGAAACATTTGTTATATGAAGAATTACTTTGTTTTCAGGTATACCGGTAATTCTTTGACAAGACTGAAGATCACAAGTACTATTTCTCTCCTCGGAAACCATGTTGCTGAGCCCTGATCAAATCTGTCAGGGCAAACAGGGAAGACAAGCCACAACAAATGAGCTTGGACACCATGCTTGGTTGCATTTCTTCTTTCCTCTGGCGCTCTTGTTGAATCTCGTGACCTGATAAATGTCCACAAAGTAGTTTCTGTAGCCTAGTAGCTTAGTCAATGGGCTCCTTCTCAGATGTTCATTATGAAAAGCTGCTTCTTCAATGAATTTACGCCATTTTACCACGTGACAACACACTAAAGTCTAAAATTCCCAATCAAAGTAATTAAAAATAAATCGTCGCCTCTTCTTGTTCTGCTGTTGATTGACTTAGAATGTTTTGTTGTTGTTGTTGTAATCTGACATGCCCGCAAACCGAGGAAGAAAGTGTATCAGTCCTGTATTTTGACATCAGATTGCAAAAACTTAGGCAAATAATCGGTCACCTGAACTCACCTAATGAACTGAACATAGAATAGGCGAAAATAATTATTCATCACCGCCGAGGAATTTGACTTATTTACAAACTTTCACACCCCTCTCAATCGGTCGCTGCCATTTTCCCTCCACCTCTTCTGTGATTGGCTGAAAACAAACAGAGCTAGTCTGGCATAAATACGAAACTGCCGCTGGGTATGAATAGGTAGAAAACCCAATCCTTATTTGGCGGTGGAATGACAGCCGTTCAAAAATCAACAGAAATCCTTCAGACATAAGCTCACACAATTTCACCACAGTGACAACCATTTTAAAGTAAATCGCCGCAAAAATAAACCTAATCCAAATGACCTGAAATATTTATTTGTGTGCATGATTGCTTCGGCTTTGCTAACATTGGGCCGAATTGCAATGACCTACAGGAGCTTTAAAACGGAAACAAATGCCCCTCCTATAACTTTGTCACGACTGATGCATTAAGTTTGTTTAAACAACGCAAACTTGCGGTATTCCTATGTCTCTATAATCATAGCAAATACTTCATTTCTAAACATTTTTACCCAGTCCAAAGCTAAGCTGGACATTCCCACCGTAACGCCCACCTTCGCTCATATAGACTTCTACGCGGACAATTTCACAAAAACCCCCCAAAAAACAAACAAACAAAAAAAAAAAAAAACAAGAAAACAAAAAAAAAAAAAAAAAAAAAAACACCAAAAAAAAAACCCTCGACATGAGTTGGACTATCCACCGATTTCCTGAAACGCCGGAAATGTAATATGCGAAGCTGTGTATAACGGTAGGAACGTCCAGCTAAGCTTTGAGATATTTTTTTTTTCGTGGGACAAAACTGAATAGAATTTCATCCATCTAGTATAATGTAGACATAATTTAATTTATATGTATTTGGCATGTTGAACATAAAAGAAAAACTAACTCAAACAAATATCACTTTTTTACAGACATTGCGCAGTAGCTATGGTAAACTTTTTCAGATAGAATCGACCAGAAAAAGGGGACATTACTCTAATAGGCATTACAATTGGGTTATCTACCCTAGTTGATGTTCTGCGATGACATGATGATATCCATTACCTTCCCATGGGAAGGAATAGACACGGAGCTCAGACGTAAGCTAAGTATAGGCTCACTTTGCGATGAAATCGATCAGTGAGGTTTTTTCCTACACTTTGTGTGTAAATGTATTCATTTGAACTATTCCAACACATTGTTGTAAATTGCACCACCTAAGTGTGCTGAGTTGTGCTTTTGTTAAATCAGAATACGTAAGGTCAACTTACTTTATAAACTCTCGCATTTGTATCGGGTTTCTTTCTTCTCAAACTCGGCCAGACAACTCCTCTTTTCCAGTATACGCCCTTACCTGGAAGTCGTCGCTGTCCGAAAATGCCTAGGATCGTCATCTCTTCTGGCACAGAAATCCACTAATATGCCCTATATCCCTTTGTTAAAACTCAGAAATAGCTTCATACGTTGCGTTTGCGACATGAAGCGTTACCTTATATTTGCTCAGACCTTTTTTACTTCAACAAGCTTTTATATATATATATACACCTTATGTGTTTATTTTTATTTATTTATTCCATTAGTTTTATACGCGGTAGGCCTACTGAAACATTTTTACTTATACGACGGCGGCATTATGGTAGCAGGGAACTCCAACGTTGCTGTCCGACCTTCCCACGTACAGCCGGAGAGGAAGCCAGCATGAGCTGGTCTTGAACTCACAGCGACCGCATTGGTGAGAGGCTTCTGGGTCACTACGCTGCGCTAGGGCGCTAACCGACCGAGCCACGGAGGCCCCTCACGTGAGAAAGTTCGTCAGTAGCTTACCAAAGGTCGATCAGGCTCTCTGGTTTCCTCTACCCATAAAACCAACCGCCATCGTAAATGAAAAATTTCAACAACAATCAAATAAAACAATTTTAGAAGCTCCCCACTGATCGAGTATATGATGTCATAAAAGGTTTTGAATTTTGATATAACGGTGGTTCCGAATCTACTCTTGTTTATTTGTGTTTGCAACTTTTTGAGATATAGTAAAAAATAGTAATTTTACGGTTTTAAAGTTACGTATTTTCAGTTGCCTAAGAATAGATAACCACGAGAGCTAACTTAAGCTCATTTCGTGGGAGTCAAACGTGTACAATCAAGAGTTTTCTCTCTACAAGTGCTGAGCTGCACATATAACATAGACCTAATGGCACACTCGTTAAGCACAAAATCGTTCCTCGTTCCAACTCGTTCCTGTGGTAAATGTTGCCCCGTTGTATAGCTAGATTTGTACCGAAAAAAAACTTGTGTAAAAATAAAGGAAATGTTAAAAAAGCCCCTAATGGATGTAATAAAAATCGCCCCATGTCGCGGTTTTCAATGGTCTCAAACTCCAGTTGTTGTCGCTGGGTTACAGTTATCATCCTTGGAGAAACTTCGTAAAGCGGGAGCTAGGATAATCAAACGTTGTCCTTTAGTACGGCGTAAACACCAATCAGATAAATAAATAAACGTGTGCGAATACATCATACCAATGCTAGTTTTTGTTTAGATATTCCGGTAAAGCTTGCATGTAAAATTCCTTCACCCGTTTTCATTTTATCGGAAACATTTTCCTATTCATACCATTTCTTCGATAACTCTGTGAAGGCAGATGCCGAGACCCTGCATCCAGTTGTTCGACAGTTTATTCACTAATGGTGGTATTAAGTTATCTTTTATATTTAACATTTAAGCCGAATTCAATTTTCCAAGGGCAAATCATAACAACAACAGGCAGAGTTCATATTTAATATACTGTTAGGCAAGTATTTATGTGTAGGTCTTGTCTTAAAGTTTCAGTTGGTTAGCGCGCTAGCACAGCGTAATGACCCAGGAGTCTCTCACCAATGCGGTCGCTGTGAGTTCAAGTCCAGCTCATGCTGGCTTCCTCTCCAGCCGTACGTGGGAAGGTCTGTCAGCAACCTGCGGAAGGTCGTGGGTTTCCCCCGGGCTCTGCCCAGTTTCCTCCCACCATAATGCTGGGCGCCTTCGTATAAGTGAAATATTCTTGAGTACGACGTAAAACACCAATCAAATAAATAAATAAATATCTTAAAGTTAAATCTGGTTTTGAACAACCGGACCTTGCATGATTCATACGCCTTATGCGTCTTGCCCCTTAAGACAGAAGTTAATGAGACTCTCATAATGCTGATATATATAACTGCAGACTCTGATTAATAAACCTGTGCCCTAAACCTTTAAAACCTCGGGTGACAGAAGATAATATGACTCACTGATACGGGCACTGATTTTCAAGCATTGTCTTTCTTCCTAAAGCCCCGCTTACACTTAGAGGTTAATGTGGCGTCCAACCGTAACGAGAAAGGATTCGTATTACAACTTGTAGCAAGAGTAGTAAATACGCGTGAATTTCAGGATAGGCTTTTGATAGGCGTATACGACAGTCATTTTTGAAGACCTTCAAAAGAATGATAACGATCCGTTTATGACAGACGTGCGAATAACTAAGAATGCGTTACGACACTGTACATCGTAAATTCGAATTCATCCACAAGTATTTCGTATCTGTTCCTCGGTTATTTTGGCAACCGTTTCCGTAATGATTACATTGCCGTAATGCTTCCGTAATGATTACATTGCCCTTACGATAGCAACAGACAGCCTTGCGGATATTAACGAAGCTTTTACGTATACTAACGAATCGTTAGGAACTGATATCCAGTTATTAAATCTTTGAGCTTTTTGAAATTGTAACCGACATGAACGAATTCATTACGAACGCTCACGAATCAATACGAAAGACCACCAATGCAAACACGATTGCATTATGACCTCAGTTTGTGAGCGGTTCGGCCAAAAATTCGTCTTAGAGTGAACGTGGCTAAAGGCCTTTAGCCCAGGGAGATAGAAGCGAATATGACTTTCACATTGCCGATATATGTAGTGCAGATCTTGATTCGTAAGCTACCTGTGTCTTCCTTAGGCCTTTATGACCTCGGGAAGCTAATGTTCTACTGCTGACAATACCTAGCTATATATATATATATATATATATATATATATATATATATATATATATATATATATATATATATATATATATATATATATATATATATATATATATATATATATATATATAGCTAGGTATTGTGATTTGTAAGCTGTTCGTGTCTTCGCTATACTTTTATAATAATAATAATAATAATCAAGGTACACGATTTGTTTATACTCGTGTTGTATGCCTATTTTGTAAAAGTTAATTGGATCTTTACGTTGCCTCCCGTTTGACCAGTCACAATACTTGAAAAACCTCACATCTTGATACACTTGTGTGTTTAATTGCAAAAACTTGCTCTTTCATATTCTTCGGGCTAGGATTTACCTTGATTTTCCTTGTTGAGCACAACCTGAAGTTGAGTTTCTGTGTTTTTCTTTTTTATTTCTGTTAAGATCCTCAGAAAAACCTTGTGAATGCATGGTCTATTAAATCTTGTATAAACATTACAATTTAACTGCAATCAACTTTCTAGGTGTGATGCTTGCTCTAGCCATGTTAATTAGTGCCATCAGGTGTGATGAAGCTGTTTGAACCTGCTAAGAAGTCAGTCCACATGCAGACAGGTGAGAAACATACATTTCTATTACCTGCAAGGACGTCACCCTTGTGGACTCATTCAGCCGTGACCAGGTACTGCCTGACAGACAACCTGACGCCGTTCAGCGGGATTAAATATCGTTGTTTCGGTAACTGTCGTTTTAATTCAATCAGGTTATTTTAATATTTTAGCACCCTGGTAACAATTTTAGTACAGTAGCGTGAAACCGATTAATCCAGAGAAATCACAAATTGGATAATGAATGTCACTTCAAAAGGCCGCCGTAAACGGTCACCTTGCTTTGTTTTTTTTAACTTTTGTTTTCTAATCCGTTTATGAAAGTAAAGATTGGAATGTACTAAAATGTTTTATTGTTTTCCTCTATCACATCACATCACACTGGCTGCGGTAAAATAACAGTATTCGAATGTGGAGGCAGGAAAAAAATGGTCATCAAGTTGTTAGTAGTTACATTTTAAAAGTTTAGCCTCTTGTCCGTTCTCCAGAAGAGAAAAGCTAAGCAGTGGAGAGCCTGATGGCGGTCCTGTGTTAATAGTATAAATGTTTTACTGAATAGATAGCCTGATTGTAAGAGATGTTTGGATTCCGCATGTTGCGGATCAGTACAGGTTTCCCACCGTAACTGGTTTTGCAGTTTATCCCATAGAGGTTGCAGAGGAATAATCAGAAGGCCGTATCAACATCAGTCATATGCAAATACGTGAAGAAATCGTTTACACCCAGAATTGCTTTTATAACAGTGATTTAACTACAACATACTTTCGACATCATGTATGTATTGTTAACACCACCTGTGTATTTTCATCTGGAGAGGCAGTAGTAAACTGGTATTTGTATATAGTCCTTTATCGCGCAGCTGAGCCGAATGTAAAGATGTATAACCCTAGCTATAGCACTCCTTAAGATATTGCAAAGGGAAGAACTTTCTGTTGGACACCATCTTCGATTTATTGTTCGATGTCTTGTTCATAAACGCTTAGAAATGGTTAGCTTTTACCTGACAAACATTAAGCAATATATGTATAGAGTATGAATATGGACTTGGCTTTTGTACGCACGGAGACAGGAAGTACAGCAAGAGTGAGTTAGATTATTAAGTTTTATATACGGAATCGTGGGGCTATAATCTCCTGCGTTTTGCTTGCAGTGGAACGTCGCGTATGCATGGAGTGCTATAATGGGGCTTCTTAACTGCGATGCTTGGCAGACACTTGCCCGCCAGTTTGGTTAATTGCAAACAATTGGTTATCAGCAGGAGTTGTTTTAGTTAATGACCGGCACGTTAGTTCTCTCCGTAAGTCTAAACTTATAAAACCAGCAGGAGGTGTTCAAAAGTCGCAGATGCATTAATAATCTTTGTTTCGCCACATGCAGGCTATAGGACCAAACATTTTTCTCCTGTTTTCGCGTAAATTTCAATGTTATGAAAATTGTTTTAATTTGCTATATAGGATAATATGGTATTCTGTCTATTTTTTCATTAATTATACACGTCAACCGCATGATAAACTGGCTGTACATGGGAAGGCCTGCAGCAACCTGTGGATGGCCGTTTGTTCCTCCGGGCTCTGCTCGGTTTCCTCTCACCATATTGCTGGCCGCCGTCGAATGAGTGAAATATTCTTGAGTTCGGCGTAAAACGCCAATCAAATAGATAAATAATTAAACTTGTGAAGTTGATGGTGAAGAAACGGCAGACTTTCAGTAATCAGGTATGTTAATGGTCGACGGTAAAGCATTATTATTTTTTTTACCCTTAAATACGCGAATATGCATTGAAAAGTCATGCTGTCATTGCACTTTTGAATTTTTTTACAGAGACCATCGGCTAGATTTACTTCTTGAATGTTTCCGACTGGTATAGATCGTTAACCCTACACCCACTGACTGAACCACGTGTTCGGCGCAAACGCTGATTCAACCCACTATATAACACCAGCCCCTCTGCTGGAAGCCATGGTCCATCAGAGCAAGATTTCCAGATAGGAAAATGGCGCCTAATCACTGACAACTGGTCATAAATGTCTTCCGTCTTCGTCTTCCGATCCTGTTTAATGGTGTGCCTCTCATGCGGAGAGAAGTCAGAGGTCTCCGGACACAGTCGAGTCCGTTTCTGCTTCTCTTCGCTCACTGCCGACTAATCTGGCGGTAAAATGAAATTCTGGCCCCGAAATGATATATGAGTGGTCATGGGATAATCAATTGGAACAGATCGCCTCGATTCCAAGTCAATCCCGCTCATATCTCGTCTCGATTTGGACTTTGCTCGGATAACCTAGGTGGCGCGTGCCACCATGGACGCAGACGAGTGATGCGGGTAATGGATTGGCTGGCTTATCGACGCATAGTTTGTTGTCGGACGTGATTGCCAATATAAAATGAGCTCAGATTGGACTAATTGTGTTCGCGGTGGGCAGTTTTCTGAAACACAGCGCCGTCTTAATAGCATAAGTCAAACACTGTTTTCAGAGGAGTACAAAGCCACAAACACGATCATATGCTAAACGGACTTAGGAACAGGCCTTTGTAGACAGGATGAACCTATTTAATCTTCGCCATGCCCTTATTAGACATCCTTAAAGGAGAAAGGACAAACAATGTACGAGTGTCTATTGTAGTGTCCTGTACAAGGGAACTTGGAATGTTGTTTCAAACGCATATATCATATAAGAGAGCTCACTCATTGTTGGTTCTTTTCGACAAACTCCAGATTTTAGAGTACATTTGAAGAAAGTGTTTAAGGTATTTGTATAAAGTATTGAACAAATCTTTTGAAAGCATCTGTTTAAGGTACCAAAACGTGATGTGTTATCGTGTAAGTATTTAGTGTGAACTTCAGTCTTTTTGTTAGTCTATGGGGCCGTTTTTCTTGGTTTGATGATGTTTCGAAAACTCTTTTTCATCACACAAGGAACTTTTATAGGGATCTATAAGTAGAGGGAATATAGCAGACGATAATACAGAACGAGGGGTGGGGGTGGCAGAGAGTCTCAGCAACGACAAAGGGAAACAGATCTATAGGCATCCGATAACCTTGTCAAAACTGCATTGGCACGTGATGTAACACGCAACGACTTGAAAGGTGTGTCTTGATTCGTCAGGAGACAACATTTATTTTCAGTCATCATTTTTTTGTGCTGCAGCGTTCTTAATTACCTGTTACATGACAGGAGCATATGGGAGAGATTAACACGGGCTGTGGGTCTGTCAGATCTGCCTTGTCCCCTCGGACACGGACACTAGATTCTTGATCCAAATAAATCTCACTCTTACGGTGCGGAACGAATCCTTCCTCCGCGCACAGATGCTTTATACAGGAGTGAGCCTCCCCGAGTCGAGAGCCGCTGCCCCACCAGTTGTCGCAAGCCTTGATTTACGGCTTTTCTTGAGACGGCCTTATATACCCACTTGGGTTAGAGTATAGGGTGGATTAGAGTATAGTGTAATAGCCCCGACTCCTCTAAGAAAACTGCGTACTGACATTCGTAAAAGAATGTAGGAAACCACGCTGTACAGTATGCCATGCCCAAGTTCTGGTAATGCAAATTGCTTACACCTGATTGGATGACAGTCAGGGGATAACCAGGTGTCAGCAGAGGACGACCTCAGTCAGGCTTATGCAATACAGTCTCTCAGATGGAATTATTAAATTTAATTTCCTTTTCTTTACTTTCAAAAAATCAAGGAGACTAAAATATGCACAAAAGGTTTGAATACCATTAGACCCAAAAGTTTTGAACTTTGAAAAGTTTTGTTTTTAAAAGTTTTTATACCACCAAATACCTCTGTGATATTACAGCATTTTTCAAATTTGATTGACTAGGCATTATTTGGTTAGTGTTTATTTCAGCAGATATATGTAGAAATAGAAATGTCCACTCACAGCGAAAATGTTTGCGCTTATGTGAAGTATAGTAGAAAATCTACCCCTCTCCATACTGCATGTTAATCTTCTGAATGAAAGTGAACATGCACGTGGGGCAACGGGATTTGGACGAGTGGGTGACACAGACGTGTGTGGTTTCTGCCAGACTGGTTGAAATGCGGACAACCTATATTTGGCTTTTTCGTGCATGCCATTCAGATCTATGTGAAAATAAAATTGACACCTATAATAGCAATCTTGCTATGTTCTGGATGTAATTATTCAGCATTGTTGTATAGGTTTTCAGTGTAGCGGAAATCTACAAATGAATAATTTATTATGGCCATCATTAATAAATAAACAAATTATGTCAACTATTAATGCACCAGTGTTTTAATGAAGGCAGCGGCGGTGGGGGGTTGGGGTGTTGGGTTGTGGAAGATGGGGGGGGGGGGGGGTCATAATGTGTTTTAGGAAGAAATTATTTGATGAAGTTAAAACTAGGTCGCAAATCGTCTTGTTTCACTGTCCAGTAACTTTGTCTATCTCACCCTTAGTTACTTTAATGTAAAACTGCTATATAAAAAAAACAAGAGTTTTAATTTTAATTTCCAGACTTAATAAAGCTTCATGTTAACTGTGAACATCGCTTTAACTTTGCCATACACACATATAAACTTATTACAGTCGGGATTGTTTTGAGGAGATCGCGTCTGTGTGAGGAACAAGGATTAAAGATAAGTTGAGTGAATACTCCAGCGGAAACAATGCCGGGAGCTGCGGGCTTTGATGATCCAGTCACCCCTACCGCGAGGTGTTTACACGGGGGGAGAGAGAAGGCCCGCTGGTCTTAGTCTACCGGGCTTGGCCCCCGAAGACGGTATGGTAAGAGAATAGCGTTACAGACTCGGGTGGGAGGCAGCCAACCAGCAGCCGGGAAAAGCCACCCGGATAAAAGCTGGCAGTGGGGACGAGTTCTGGGAGATATTGCCAATGTACTGCGGAAGGCAGAAGTCGCGAAGTGATCCACGCATGTGTGTAACTTGTATATATTTATATATGATTGTCTTCTAAGATTGATCTGCGTGTGAAAGTAGATATTCATATAGATACACATCGCAGTGATCTGAACTCTGGATTTATTCACCGACAGACGTGCTATTGGAGTTTTTAAGACATGCAAAGAGTCCATTTCAAAAGAAACCCAGTTTAACGTCACGTTAAAAGAACAGGAGAAGGAATTTCGGCCTTTACCAGGCGTCCGAACTGCGGATGGTTTACGATCGGTGACGACTGTTGTGTTTATAAATCATCGCACTTGTATGAAAGAGGGATCCAACAGTTGTACAGGAGCTGTTCTGAGCAGGGATATAAAACGTGCTGCGTGTTTGCCAATAAATACAGCTGATTATTTGTCAAAAGGGGTGTGTGTGGATTCCTTCCCACGTGTCCCTGGTCGCCCCGTGAAGACAGTTCAGCAGGGTGGTGCGTTGGTCGTACCCTGCAAGCTTCTACCCTCATCATGTCACCAGAGAGGGTACAGTTATTGATAAGAACGCTGCTCTTCATTTTACTTTGTGTCACTCCGTGTATAAAAGGCATTCGATGGTTGTGAGTATTATTATAATTATCACTACATTATAATTATCAGTTTTACATTTTTCAAATGTTTGTGATTTCACCTTTGTATGCCATAGCCATATCTATAGTCATTGGCAGCATTTTATTTAACAAAAATTACTTAGTTATTTGATAATTGATAGTTATTTTACACATGGTTTAGTTTCTCATTGAAAATACCACTTTCCTTTCAGTTTCAGGCATTTGTAATCATAAAATCACAATTATGCATAATTTGTTTACGTTGTTACTTTTGTTTTGCGTTTATTATACATACGGATAATTTGATATTAAGAGATAATTACCAATGTCTTTGAAGACGGGCTGCGCTGTGCATGGGTGCCTTCAAGTTCTTATACAGGCTTGCCACTTATGGCATTCCACGATGTTTTCACTGTTGGAAAAAATACATTTTTCAAATCACACGATCTACATGTACACTATGCATGTTGACGTTATTATATGAGGGTATGTCTCTGTTACTTTCAGGGAGATACTGTTCGCAATGCCAAATTTTTTTTACACTTTATTTTCGACTGAAAAAAGTTACAGAGAAAAATAATCTTCCACAAAACACATTTCCAGAAGAATAAAGTGTAACAGTGTTTCATATGCTGTACAGTGAAACATTATAGTTAAATGACTGAGCACTTAAAATACTTCTGAAATTATGCTTTCAAGGATAAAATGTTCGTAGAAGAAAGCTATGCTTTTAACTTTTAACAAAAGATCTCCACTGAAAATTGTTAACATAAAGTCGGCTAAATGGTGTCAAAAACAAAACCAAGAAATTGCGCTTCGGTTAAAATGTTTTCCGGTGAAGCGACTAACACCACTAGTGAGGAGCTCTGTGTAAGATTCTGTAGCCGTAACAAATGGAAAAGTTTCTTTCCTCAAGATTGTAATTGTTAATTTTCCGCTCATGTATATGTGTGTGCAGTTACATCATGCAATTCACCTTACATACATGAAACATTGATAGAAAATGAGGGACGGATGAGAAAAAACTAAATTCCGTATATGCTTTATACTATTGTAAAACATTACCCGATGCTTGACGCCAACTAAGTAATTTTGATGGATTTCGATTAGAAACTTCTTTATATACATGGAAATAACACGTTGACAAAGTAATGGTAATTCCGCACAGTTTGCAGTTCCTAGCTTGGTACATTGGTACCTTTTTTATTTCAGTAAAACTCTTTTTGCCGTTTAACATATTTACCTATTTTAAGATTGAGAGAAGAAAAGACTCACACACATATCAGGCACGTATTCTATTTATAGGAAAGACTAGCTTGATGGCAATAGTTACTGATTTCTTAACTAACTCAGGGCAAATCCACTGCACAAAGATGTACATATAGGCCCGTAGAGCAACCCGTGGTAAAATATCGCCCAAAAGTAACCAAAACACAGGGATTGTGGTTTGGGAACAATTTGCAATATGAATCACGAAACAACTCCCATCGAGTGTTTTGACGGGTGATATTGACGAGGAAATAGCAGCGGCTTAAGTAACGCCGTAACACTAGTAAAACATGTCGACCACTTGACTTCGCCCAGCAAGTCTGGCAGCCAACACGTGTTTTTGATTCTCTCTACACAGGATTACGTAGCCCTATCTGTATCTGGCCTGGTCTCCGTGGGCTCTGGGTGAATGGCTGTCACTTATACGTGTGCATTTTGAAACTGATCACATGCATATTGTGCAATACAAATCTTTATCATATTTGTGCATGATATAGAAGTTATGCCGTGAGAAGAAATGTATTCTATTTGGTTTTTGTTTTATTAACTGACGAAGATTGACCGGATACTAGTGTCGTGCATTATGCCAATGTTCACAATTACTGTGCACATTTAACGTGAACAGACGTCAAATCATGATTTTAAAATGTATCAACACAATAGATTTCAGTAACAACAGGTTGTACCCAAGTTTAATTTGATAAGTGCGAGTCAAATAACAGATAATTTAATTTCAGGTGCTATGAGTTTCTCGTGTTCTTTTTTACAATTTCATTAGATAAAGTGTGATGTATATACTAGCTATAGAGAATCGTATCTGTATTGGATTCGGCCACTGGTTCATGTTTGATTCAGTGCTTTGGTCACTGCATGGTTGTCAAACTTTCACTGATTTCGTGTTCGTGGTGTATTATAGTGATATAGGAAAAGAAGATATACGTCTGATAATCCACGCAGAAAACTGACTGCTCCTGTGGGTGCTCCTGACACAGCATGCCCGACAAGCAGTGAGCGGTTGACAGCTTCCACCAACCCACTCCCCCCAACCCCACCAAGTCCCACCTAGGAACTCCTGTTATAATATAACGCTCCTAGTCTGAAACAAAGTATCGTTTTATGTTCTTTAACAAGACACACAACCCTTCACACGAAGTCGCTTTTGTCTGGTTGTCCCACCAAGGTGTTGACGATTCTTGTCCATAATAGCTATCGTTTAAGTCCACACTTGAATAATAGTTATCGTTTAATAAGTCCTGCTATGATAACTGTTTTGTGTAAAAAACAGAAATTGGTGACACAGAATAAGACTTTGATGACGAATTTTAGTGTTGATACAATCTGGAATAGAATCACCACAAAATGTAGAAAACACATTTTAACGAAGAACGCTACTTATTGCTGACAAATGATGTCACTCGATCATATTGTACATATCATGCGCTTGGGCAAAGCCTTTTCAGAGTCTTTTCACAATTATATGCTCTAACCAGGCATTTATGTCTTAATTTCTCTTTACCTTTATCATTTGCAATTCTTCGAGCAGCCACCCACATGCGTTAAGCACGACCAACCACTCATTCTCATGTGTTTAGCAACACCACACACTCACATGTGCTGAACATGACCAATCACGCATATGTTTAGTATGGCCACCCACTCACATGTGTTTAGCCTGACCAAACACTTATATGTATTTAGCATGATTCTTAGGTGTTTAGAATGATAACTCACTAACATATGTTAATGATGATCCCTCACTGGTGTTTAGAATAAATTATAACTCACTCACATATGTGCAGCATTATTCTCCAATCACATGTGTTTAGCATGACTACTCAGTCACATGTGTTTAGTATGATCACCCAGTCACGTGTATTTAGAGTTACACACTCATAAACTTTTACTCTCATAACAATGAGGATTGCATTTGTTCAGGAACACCACGCAGACTGATCGTTACTAGACTACACCCCTGTCAGACGGCACGTTATGACTTTGGCTCACACCTGTATTAATCCGTATTATTGACAACTTTGCTTGCAGAGCACTCGCCAAAATGTCCTCAGTAATAAGTATACAGAGTGAAGAAAACTGTGACCAGCTGGTGGGACTTATAAAAAGGCAGAAGAGGATTTGTAAGCGTAATGTGGAGGTTATGGACAGTGTCAAATTAGGCGCTCACATCGCCATCGAAGAATGTCAACATCAGTTCAGGAACAGGCGCTGGAATTGCAGCACCGTCAATGCCATCTCCGTCTTCGGAAACGCCCTCAATCACGGTAATTAATTTTTTTTTTTTCAAATCTTTTTTGAACTTATTTAATGTATATTCGGGCTTGGGTGCATGTTCCGGTCCAGGCTTTCAGAATCTCCAATATATCACACATTGGGACAAACCAAACACCTTCATGGCATAGTCGGACAAACAGACATATCAGACACTATGGAAAATTAGACATTCAGACCAATCAACGGAAAAACCGAATATGCCCCTTAATGACACAGTCAGACATTTCCATAAAACAGACAGTTAGACAAGCCAAGTAGACAGAGAAGCCAACTATACAAAGATAATTGAATCAATCCATGTACTGAGCAGTCAAACATTCACTACCAATGAAACAACAATGCTGATGAAACAGCCAATCAATCAATCAATCAATCAGTCAGTCAGCCACTGAGCCAATAAGTTCGCCAGTTAACTAGTCTGTCAGTCTCTGACTCAGTAGTTACTCTATCACTTCGACTGCTGCTTTTCCAAGTATTTTGCGTTTGCCACGAAGTGCGTTACGCTTGCCACAAAGTGTGTTACGTTTGCCACAAAGTGTGTTAAGGCTAGGCAGAAAGTTGAGCTCTTGTCAGCAAGTTTTAACACAATGTCATTCGTGGGAAATTAAAGCCTCTCGTGCTCTGCCCTTCTTTTTGCGCGGAATAAATATAAATCTTTTTCAGTTATATTTACGTTTCAGTATCTATATATGAAAACTGAATCGTTTCCATGGTGTTGTATTTCACTTAGCAGGTTGCTTAGTCCTGGCCGGAGCTGATGCTATCAGCCGTCAGTTTACATACGTCCTCACCGGGTTTACCCTGTACACCTCAACACGTTCACTACGGTGACAAGCTGAGGTGATATATATGGTAATATAATATAGTCTCCGAAATAATATAGTATATGAGGGAAAATACTATGTAAAACAGCATGTAGAAGGGTGTGGGGGAAGGGGGGCGAGATGAATGAGCAGGAAGTTAAGTCCTTAATCACTATGTGTATATGTGAGAACATTCTCACAATATCTATACGATAATAACAAAACAAAAAATTTATAATATCAAATCTAGGGGAAATGTATCCTTTCAAGACAAACATGGGCGTTAAGGCCAATAACTGAGCATGCTGATAAACATGACACCGTATAAACAATCTATTCATGCGGTATACCGTATGTTGAACAGAATCAGTAAGTAATGTGTTTTGCATTTGTATCGCATGAAAATATTTCCAAGTCACTCCGTTTGATACTTTGGCATGAAAGTAAACTATTAAATACCAGTTCAATATTAGCTATTAAGTATTAGAGATGCATGTGTAAAACAATAAGAGTGTCAATATTTGCATGGATTACTGTGGATGAAGTTACAATGTTATGTGAGCTATAACTATAGCCATTGTAGTTAAACAGTGGCTTATTTTCATGCATGCTGATGTGGAGTATCCACTCAGATCGTCTCGTTTAGGCTTTCACATAGGCCTAATGTGAAACTTGGGAGGAGATCGTTTTCCTCAGTTCGAGTTCGAGAATTCTTATACATACATACATATGTGATTTTAGTTGCTCTATTACACGGAGTTTGGCAGCACACAGATACTGACCATGAGACCGATTACAGGCTGCACTTGCGCACAAACAATATGTACGTCTGGTGGAGACCGTGAACCCGTAAACCCTCCAGTGCTTGGCAATCCGTCTTAAACGAGGGATGAGCCAAGATTTACGACTCTCAAATATTCGGGGATATGCAAGGTGGCTCAGATAGGAAGCACATGTTGGCCGTTTGAGTCTACAGCTAATATACCAAATTCATGACAACACTCAAGACCAGTTATCTCCAGAGTGATATGTAAACAGGCTTGTCTGTGTAATTCCGCGTTGAAAGATATAGTCCCTGGAGACTGTTTACTTTCCGCCGGCGTTTGGATGCCTCCGCTGTGTTATATCCAAGCGGCTGGTTCGTTGATCTTTATTTACCGCGAAAAGGCAGATTCAATATTTTCTTTTGAAGCAGTGTAGTCCATATGGACAGCAACAGATATAGATGGAGATAAATACATATAAAAGAAATAAATCTCGATCTATGTATTGTTGACCGTACGCGAGGATTAAATATCGGCCTTAATTCCTGAATCCATGGTATTATTATGTCTAGATTCCTTCTTTTACGATAACCAACAGTAATTAGGTGGGTGTGTGGGTGGTGGGGGTGGGGGATCGAGGGACTTCATTGCAATTTTATCGGTTTGTTTATTATAACGGGTAAGTTAATTTTCTGTTGGTTACAAAGAAATTTAAACTGTAATGCAGGATATCACATAAAATATAAACTATTTTCGGCCCATATCTGTTTGCATTTTGTCATTATATGTCCCTCATATTTGTTGCGTAATAGGAAGGCTTTCTGATTTGCGCCGCACTGAAGTTCAAAGACTGTTGATGGTTTGTTTAATTACATTCTCAGTGAAAGATAAATTTAAAAAATATAATGTAAGTCATCAAGATATTAAAACCGCTGTCAATCTGATATAAAATAGATTGGTGATGCCCAACTTTCCTTATGCCTTGATATATTACTATAGCCCCAGAAACATATTCTTTTAGGTATATCTGGCATATGGCTATTCACACGTAATCATAGATAAAAACGACTTAATTTAAGTTCTAATATAATTAAATACTGAATGAAACAACATGTCCAACCAGTGCACCGTGTTACCTTCACAGTATTGTTTCAGCCTTGCCTGGGCACGTGACTTGCCTGGGGGTGGGGATGTTAGGGGGGGATATATTTGCACTCTATCTGATGTCGTCAGATTCCCGTTGTTTTATCTCAGATCCTTAGGCAATGGATAAGCTAAGGTTAAAGGTATGGATATGAAAACAACAACAACAGGCCGGCTTTTCGCCGCCAAGCCAAGTTAGAATGATCTGTGGTTTTTGCCTGGAGGAACTGCATGGAAATGTTAGAGAAATACTGACAGTCCTGACGACTCTGTGAGCATGCGGTAAGCCAGACCGAAATTCTTCCGGACCTGGGGCTTTGATTGCCAGCGCTAACAAGCCACATAAGGCAATGCCGTTTTTTTCTGAGTTAAAGCGCTATATGTACTACAGCACTTCGATCTCATGGTGATGTAGTAACGTCCCTTATACAATGACGTCGCCACTACACGTTGGGTTGAATAATATGCAAATCAACTTAGCGATGCTCAGAATTGCCATCTCAGCAGATTACACTGAGAAGGATTTTTAAAAGCAGATTGCAATGTAATAAATTGACAAACTGAAATTGAATGGTCGCAAAATTTAATCTGGATGGTAACAATCTGAACTGATATAAAGTTTGAAAGAGATGACCTGAAGTGGAAAGTATGAATTGTAGAAATCAGTTCAGAGTGTGGACTTTGAGTTTGAGGGTAGAAATCAAAGGTCGATGTGAGTGGAAACCCCAAGACGAGTCTTGATTTGACCGGTCTACGTTTCAGGCGATTTCAAACCCTTGAAACACTGATTTAACTGCAACAACAACATGGATATTTTCCACCTCTTTGCATCAATGAACGGGGCTTGTTTTGTAGAGGAAAAACTGGGTGGTGTGCCCAGCACGTTTTGGGTCGGTTTCAACAAGCGTGTCGCCTATCAATTCTCACTGGTCGACGAGAAAGCCAAATGTTGTGTGGTAGTTTACGAGGTTAGAGGGAGATGCTTTTGTCTGCCGTTAGATCTTTGAAAAGCCTAGGGCCTATACTACTCTTATGTCTCTTCAGCCCTCGGGTTCGGGTGTCCATTGGGTATGTCGTGACAGAGGCTCTGGATGGCCCGGAGGAGCGTCCCGCCAGACCTCAGTCTCAGCGCGGAAGAGGCCGGGAACTGTTTGCTCTTCGCGACCTTTCGTATCACATTAACCAACGCGGTCAAATTATTGTTGTAATAAAATCATCTTTAACGCTGGGTTTCCCATCTTAGCAGGAACCCTGTAACGAGTTTTTCGATAAAAGGCAAACATAATTTGATTTTAAATGTACCGATGCAAAAAGGCCGATTGTCACGTCCTTTGTGGGTGTGATGAATCCAGTATGTACTTACATCGTTCCGCGCACCTTGTTGGTACAATGACACTCTGAGGTGTTCGAGATAGAGACCTTCTCTTTTGTACTCAACATTCACGTCGCTTTTCATCTGGAATTTACAGTCCCTAATAAGACATGTACAAAAAGCAAACCGCCCGTCATGCATGTGTATATATACATACCTTGGAATCCAAACATATGCATTCAAAAAGAACAGAATTATCAAACATGAATGGGCTACACTTCTATATGCAACGTAAAAGGAAAAACGGGAAGCTCCATAGTGTGTGTTGGTTTGTACCTGATATGACTCTTACTTTAAAGAGACACAACTGGGTATGGCAGCCGACAGCACAATAGTAGATCTATCAAAACTCTGAAACTTGCTACAAATTTACTTGAAGATTATTCTTTACCCTTGTACCATGAACTTACAGACAAACCATACATACGCTTCACAAAATGCCACTAACGTACAAACATTTGTGTTAAACAAACATGTGTTAAACATTTCTGTGTCCAAATCTTGTGTTGATCTTGCGTCCACTACCTCCTGATGGCAACACAAAGGGCACCAACCATCTACTACACAAAGTGTTGATCTTACATCCACTACCTCCTAATGACGACACAAAGGGCACCAGTCATCACATAATACTGCACTAAGTATTGATCTTTCGTCCACTACCTCCTAATGACGACACAAAGGGCACCAGCCATCACATAATACAGCGCTAAGTGTTGATCTTACATCCACTACCTCCTAATGACGACACAAAGGGCACCAGTCATCACATAATACTGCACTAAGTGTCGATCTTACATCCACTACCGCCTAATGACGACACAAAGGGCACCAGCCATCACATAATACTGCACTAAGTGTCGATCTTACATCCACTACCTCCTAATGACGACACAAAGGGCACCAGTCATCACATAATACTGCACTAAGTGTTGATCTTACATCCACTACCTCCTAATGACGACACAAAAGGCTCTAGCCATCACATAATACTGCACTAAGTGTCGATCTTACGTCCACTACCTCCTAATGACGACACAAAGGGCACCAGCCATCACATAATACTGAATTAAGTATTGATCTTACATCCACTATCTCCTAATGACGACACAAAGGGCACCAGCCATCACATAATACTGCACTAAGTGTCGATCTTACGTCCACTATCTCCTAATGACGACACAAAGGGCACCAGCCATCACATAATACTGAATTAAGTGTCGATCTTACATCCACTACCTCCTAATGACGACACAAAGGGCACCAGCCATCACATAATACTGCACTAAGTGTCGATCTTACATCCACTACCTCCTAATGACGATACAAAGGGCACCAACCATCACATAATACTGCATTAAGTGTCGATCTTACGTCCACTATCTCCTAATGACGACACAAAGGCACCAGCCATCACATAATACTGCACTAAGTGTCGATCTTACATCCACTACCTCCTAATGACGACACAAAGGGCACCAGCCATCACATAATACTGCACTAAGTGTCAATCTTACATCCACTACCTCCTAATGACGATACAAAGGGGCACCAACCATCACATAATACTGCATTAAGTATTGATCTTACATCCACTATCTCCTAATGACGACACAAAGGGCACCAACCATCACATAATACTGCACTAAGTGTTGATCTTACGTCCGCTATCTCCTAATGACGACACAAAGGGCACCAGCCATCACATAATACTGCACTAAGTGTCAATCTTACATCCACTACCTCCTAATGACGATACAAAGGGCACCAACCATCACATAATACTGCATTAAGTATTGATCTTTCGTCCACTGCCTGCTAATGATGACACAAAGGGCACCAGCCATTACATAATACTGTACTAAGTGTCGATCTTACATCCACTACCTCCTAATGACGACACAAAGGGCACCAGCCATCACATAATACTGCACTAAGTGTTGATCTTACATCCACTACCTCCTAATGACGATACAAAGGGCACCAACCATCACATAATACTGCATTAAGTGTCGATCTTACGTCCACTATCTCTAATGACGACACAAAGGGCACCAGCCATCACATAATACTGCACTAAGTGTCGATCTTACATCCACTACCTCCTAATGACGACACAAAGGGCACCAGCCATCACATAATACTGCACTAAGTGTCAATCTTACATCCACTACCTCCTAATGACGATACAAAGGGCACCAACCATCACATAATACTGCATTAAGTATTGATCTTACATCCACTATCTCCTAATGACGACACAAAGGGCACCAACCATCACATAATACTGCACTAAGTGTTGATCTTACGTCCGCTATCTCCTAATGACGACACAAAGGGCACCAGCCATCACATAATACTGCACTAAGTGTCAATCTTACATCCACTACCTCCTAATGACGATACAAAGGGCACCAACCATCACATAATACTGCATTAAGTATTGATCTTTCGTCCACTGCCTGCTAATGATGACACA